>NW_024348530.1:148396-206451 GCF_902729225.1 Pteropus medius
ACAGGAAAGAGAGAGAGAGAGTTAAATTTTCTACTCTTTCACAATGCATGTGAAGCCAGAAATCTTTTTAGGGATGGTGGGGAGGGAACGTGCTCAGATATTTGTCTGTGTTAGAGATAAGTAGTATAGTAACAGGCCTCAAAAGTATAATCAATGATGTTGCTTTGGTCTAAAATTGGCTCACAGGGATAAGTGCTACAAAGTCCACTGGAGGATAAACAGTTCAGAGTTACGGGACTTACCAGTTGTCTTATCAAGCAGCCTCAATCCCAGTAAAAATTTCTGTTACTGATTTTCATCAAGGATGGATAAGAGGAGAAACATGGTGGTGTGATAGATGTCTTATAACCTCTCCCATTGAAATAACAACAAGCTGAACATCTAAAACTCAAGAAAAAACTGCACACCAGCACTTCTGAGCATGGATCTGCACATAAGACCTACCACACGTCAGAACTCCAGAAGTCGGGCAGTAGACCTGGGAAAAACAAAGAAGCTGCCTCTTGCAGCCAGAGCTCCCTGAAGGAGGAAGAGGAGGTGGAGGGGAAAGAGTACGGCAAGTTACCTGAACAGCCCTACCTGGGAGAGCTAAGAGCTTCACGCAGCCAGTGGCAGAACCCAGGCAACAGAGCAGAAAGCAGAGAAGTCGGAATGGCAGAGAGAAACAACAGTTGATTATTACAAGCTGCAGTTGCAAAATGGGAGGCTGAGCCACAGCACCCATCCCAAACCCAGAGAGACCCACCCCCATGTCCTCCAAGACCAAACAGTTCAGAGACCCAGGGGAATCTGAGTAAAAGCTACTGAAATTGTTGCTAACACTGACAGGGACTGAGACTGAGGGTAGTGGGCGTGATTGAATATCGATAAGAAAAAAGACATTATTAAAAATTTATATAAAGCAATGTTCCGAGAAGTTTATACACCATCTACTGGAAAAGAAAAGAAAAACTCCTTCTTTGTAACAGGCTAAAGAGAGACCTTTATATAATAAATCTTTTTTGAAAAAAAAAAATAGCAGAATACACTTCCATTAATGCCCAGGCAGAGAAATAGTCCATTAAACACCATGAACAACCAAGGGACAAGTCATCTCAGAAAGAAAGAGAAAAATCTCCAGAATATAAGCTTACAGACATAGAAATACGCAACTGAAATGACAGAGAATTCAGAATAGTACTTCTGAAAAAACTCAGGGAGATCCGAAATGATCCATATCAACAATTTCAGAAATTGAAAAAGCAACTAGATGAGCAGAATGATTTCTTTAGCAAGGAGATTGAAACTCTCAAAATGAATCAAATAGACCTCCTAGAGATAAAGAACACACTGCAAGAGTTGAAAAATGAAATAGAAAGGTTGGGAAATAGAGTCAAATAAATCCAGGAAAGGATCAGTGACATCGAATACAGAAATCTGGAAATAAATCGAAAGGAAGAAGAGGAAAACCAGAGAATGAAAAATAATGAAAGAGAAATACAAGAACTAGCAGATACTGCCTGAAGAGGAAAGATAAGAATAATGAGCATTCTTGAAGGAGAGGAAATGGAACAGGGATTAGAAAGCATTTTCAGACAAATAGTTGACAAGAATTTCCCAGATCTAAGGAATGAGTAGAAGCTTGGAATTCAAGAAGTCATCAGAACACCCAATTATCTCAACATAAAAAGGACTTCTCCAAAATATATTGTATTAAAATTATCACAAATCAATGATAAAGAAAGAATTCACAGGGCAGCCAGTGAAAAGAAAACAGTAACCTATAAAGGAAAACCCAATAGATTATCATCCTACTTCTCAGCACAAACCTTACAATCCAGAAAGGAGTGGAATCAAATATTCAATCTATTAAGTGAAAGGAACTATCAGCCAAGAATAATGTATCCAGCAAAGCTCTCCTTTAGATTTGAAGGAGAAATAAACACTTTTCCTGACATACAGAAATTGAGGGAATTCTCTCTTATGAGGTCTGCATTATAGGAAATACTGAAAGAGGTCAGCTTACCTAAAACAAAATGACAAAAAATTACATAATTAGGAGTAAGATGACCAGCAGGCACATAGAAGCAGAGGAATGCAAACCCTTATGAAGAACAGGGCGGTATAAACTTAAAAAATGAGAAGAGATTTACTATAGCAAGATAGTAATGAATGTTTAGCATACATAGGGACAAATTGAGATAACGACCGAAAAGGGCAGATCTGAAGATCTGGAACTTGTAAAGGGGAATTGGATTGCAAGACGACACTACGCAGAACAATGGATTAATCAGGTAATGTGTGTCTGTACTTTACATTAGGTAATCAGTAAAACCACTACTTTTTTTCTTCAAAAATCAAAACTGAGCTATTACAGGATCACAAAACAGGCGAACCCCAGAGGGAAACCATAACCCAACCAAACACACACACACACAATAACACACACACACACACACACACAAAGACAGAAGCAATGGAAATACCAAGCTACCAGAAACCAAAAGATAAAATGGCTATAAGAAGACCTTATATTTTAATAATTACCCTAATGTAAATGGACTGAACTCACCAATAAAAAGGCACAAAATTGCAAATTTGATCAAAATACAAAACCCAACCATATGCTGCCTCCAGGAGACATATCTCAGTTCCAAAGACAAATACAGACTCAAAGAGAAAGGGTGGAAAATGATATTTTAAGCAAATGGCATTCAGAGAAAAGTGGGAGTAGCAGTGATAATATCGGAAGAAATAGACTTCAAAATAAAAAAGGTAAAGACAGGTATGGAGGGACACTTCATAAAATAAAGGGAATCATGTACCAAGAAGACATAACACTTATTAATATCTATACTCCCAATCAGGGAGCCCTGAAATATGTAAAACAATTACTACCAGAACTAAAGGGAGAAAGAGACCAAGACACTATTGTAGTAGGGGACATAAATACCCTACTTTTGGATATGGACAGATTATCCAAAAAAAAATCAACAGGGAAGTAACATCCTTAAATGACACATTAGACCAAATGGACAAAATTGATATTTAATGAGACTTCCATCCCAAAACAGCTCAATATACATTCTTTTGTAGTGCACGTGGACATTCCCAATGATGGGCCACATACTGGGACACAGAGATAGCTTCAATATAAGAGGGTTGAAATCATACCAACCATATTCTCTGATCATAATGCTTTGAAACTAGAGATCAACTGCAAAAAGAAAGCAGGAAGAACCACAAATACATGGTGATTAAACAACATACTACTGAAGAAAAACTGGGTCACTGAAGAAATAAAATAAGAAATCAAGAGATACATAGAAATGAATGATAATGATAGTACAACACATTAAAACTTTTAGGACATGGCAAAAGTCGTAAGGAGAAGAAAGTTCATATCATTATAGACCTATATCCAAAAACAAAAACAAGCCAAAGTAAACAACCTAATGCTTCATCTTAAAAAAATAGAAAAGGAAGAACATATGAAGCCTAAAGTCAGGAGAAGGAAAGAAATAATTCAAATTAGAGTAGAAATAATGGAAATTGAAAATAAAAAAAAAATAGAAAAGAATAAATGCAACAGAGAGCTGGTTCTTTGGGAAGGTTAATAGATTTGACAAACTCCTGGCTAGACTCACTAAAGAAAAAAGAGAAAGGACACAAATAAGCAAAATCAGGGATGAAAGAGGGGGAAATTATCAAAGACATCGCAGGAATACAAAGGATCATGCAAGAATACTATGAAAAAGTATATAACACCAAATTCAGTAATCTAAAGAAATGGACCAGTACTTAGAAAAATACAACCTTACTAGACTGAATCAAGAACTGGAAAATCTAAATGGACCAATCAGCAATATGGAAATTGAAACAATCATGAAAAACCTAAAAAAGTAAAAGTCCAGGACCAGATGGCTTCACCAGTAAATTCTACCAAACATTCAAAGAAGATTTAATACCTATTCTACTCAAACTCTTCCAAAAAAATCAAAGAGATGGCAATACTTCCCAACTCATTTCATGAAGTCAATATTACTCTAACACCAAAACTTGGTAAAGATAACATAAAAAAAGTAAACTACACACCAATATCTCTCATGAATACAGATGTAAAAATCCTAAATAAGATACTAGCGAAACGAATGCAGCAACATATTAAAAAGATTATACACCACGATCAAGTGGGCTTCATCCCAGGGGCACAGGGATGGTTCAACATAAGCAAATCGATTATTTGGTACATCACATAAACAAATTAAAAAATAAGTATCATATGATCATATCAATAGATACAGAAAAAGCTTTCAACAAGATACAGCATTCATTTATGTTCAAAACATTTAACAAAATCAGTATAGAAGAAAAGTACCTGAACATAATAAAGACCACATATGACAAACTCTACGCCAACATTATACTTAATGGTGAAAAACTAAAAACCTTCCATCTAAGATTAGGAACAAGGCATGGCTGTCCACTATTGCCATTGTTATTCAATATAACATTGGAGGTCCTAGCAAGTGCAATAAGGCAAGATAAAGACATAAAAGGCATCCAAATAAGAAACAAAGAAGTCAAATTCTATCTATTTGCGGATGACATGATTCTCTCTATAGAAAACCCTAAAGACTCCACGAGAACACTACTAGAAAAAATGAGTAAATACAGTAAAGTTCTGGATACAAAATCAACATTCAAAAATCCATAGCGTTCTTTTACTCTAATAATGAAGTGTCAGAAAAAGAAGTGGAAAAAATAATTCCTCTTGCAACTGCAGCAAAAAGAATAAAATACCTAGGAATAAATCTAACGAAACATGTGAAGGAGCTGTTTAATGAAAACTATAAGACTCTATTAAAAGAAATCGAAGAAGATACAAAGAAATGGAACGATATTTCATGTTCTTGGACTGGAAGAATCAACATAGTTAAAATGACCTTATTACATAAAGCATTATACAGATTTAATGCAATCTCTATCAAAATTCCATCGGTATTTTTTAAAGAAAAAGAAAAAAAATCATCATATTTGAATGGAAGCACAAAAGACCCTGAATTGCCAAAGTCATCCTGAGAAAAAAGAATGAGGCTGGAGGCATCACTCTGCCCAACTTCAAATTATACTACAAAGCGACAGTAATTAAAACGACATGTTATTGGCTGAAAAACAGACACATGGACCAGTGGAACATATTTGAGAGTCCAGAAGTAAACCCATTTTTATATAGACAAATAATTTTGACAATAAAGCCAAAAACATGCAGTAGAGAAAAGAAAGCCTCTTCAATAAATGATGCTGGGAGAACTGGAAAGCTACCTGCAAAAAAAAAAAAAAAATGAAAATAGACTGTTGTCTATCACCACACACCAAAATTGACTTAAAATGGATTAAGTATCAGAGTACAAGACCTGAAACAATAAAACGCTTAGCAGAAAATATAAGAACTAAACTCAAAGACCTTGGACTTAAAGATGATTTTATAAATTTGACGTCAAAAGCAAGGGAAGTAAAAGGTAAAATAAATGAATGGGACTATATCAAACTAAAAAGCTTCTGTGCAGCAAAAGAAATCATCAACAAGGTAAAGGGACAGTCATCCAAATGGGAAAATATATTTGCAAGCAACACCTCCAATAAGGGCCTAATATCCAAAATATACAAAGAACTCATATAACTCAACAACAACGACAACAACAACAACAACAAAACAAATGATCCAATCGAAAAATGGGCATTGGACCTGAACAGACACTTCTCCCTAGAGGTCATACAAATGGCCAACAAATATCTGAGAAGATGCTCAACATCACTAGCTATTATGGAAATGCAAATTAAAACCACAATGATGGTTAGTACTTGGATGGAAGACCACCTAGGAATACCAGGTGCTTTAGGCGTTAAAAAAAAGAAAAAAAAAACACAACGAGATACCATCTCACACCTGTTAGAATAGCTATATTCAACAGGACAAGTAATAACAAATGCTGGAGAGGACGCGGAGAAAAAGGAACCCTCATACACTGTTGGTGTGAACTGCAAATTGATACAGCCACTATGGAAAACATTATGGAGGTTTCTAAAAAAACAAAGAATTGATCTACCATATGATCCAGCAATCTCTCTACTGGGTATTTACCTCAAAGACTTGAAAACCCATATCCGAAAAGGTATTTGCACACTGATGTTCATAGCAGCATTATTCACGGTGGCCCAGGACATGGAAGCAACCAAAGTGTCCTACGATAGATGATTGGCTAAACAAGCGGTGGTACATATATACAATGGAATATTACTCAGCCATAAGAAGAGATGAAATACTGCCATTTGTGACAACGTGAACGGATCTCGAGGTAATCATACTAAGCAAAAATAAGTCAGACAGAAAATCTTGAAAATCACTTATTTGTGGGATATAAACCTAAAAGCAACAAATAAATAGAACAAGCAATCAGGGAATCATGGACATAGATAATAGACTATTGTTTACCAGACTGGAGGGGAGTGGGAAGAGGGGGACGTAGATGGGGTAAAAGGGTTCAAATATGTGGTGACTGTAAGAAATCTAACTATGGTAGTTGAACACTCAATGTAAATATATATATGCTTTATTGTTGCAGTGTACAACTGAAACATCAGATTTTGTTAACCAATGTCATCATAAACAATAAACAAATTAATTAAGAATAAATAAATAAAATGTAAAAAAAAGAATGAATAGGCAGTACTTTTGTTGTGATTACATACTATGCCCATAAACCTCACTTACTTTCTCTTCTTTCACCTCTTTATAACAGGGATTGGCTAGTCCAGTGTTTGAAGATACTAGTTTTCTGTCATATTTCCAATTCAAGGGCTCCAGGTGTAGGCAAGACAGAGACATGTGATGCAGGGAGAGTACTATAGTTAGGACACTGAAATTATAGCCCAGTCTTTACACTAAGTTGCTGTGATTTTTTTGTATAATTTCATTCTCTCCTAAAGCCTCAGTTTCTTCTCACAAATGAAAGTCAGCCAGGAGTATTTCTTTTTATGTGTGACATTCTCACTTTTCAAGTAACTGGCCTAGAACAGTGAATGTTAGGATTTTCCAGGTGGGAAGAATTGCTTCACTTGGATTCTTAGCCCTAGAGTACCTACCAGTCATTGGTTCTCTTTGTAAAAGAAAGAGGATGTGAGTCTCTTTGCCTCTGGCAGGTTTTGGCTTTAGCTCCAAGGTCACTTGATCCTGGTGTTTTGTGTCTGAATTTGCCTGCCTGCTGTGCCTGGAGTCCCAGTTCTTGTGTATTCCCTAACCTCTGACTGCTGACTGCAGAGTGGGTTTCCTGCCTATGAACTTTACCTTGCTTTGAATCATAGTTCCTCTCTGTCCCACTGGCCCCTGGCTGCTTATGTTGGCTCTGTTGATCTTGGCTTATGGCCCTGCTTTCCTTGACCCAGTGCTTTCCATATCTCAGCTTGACAAAGGGATTTTAAAAAGCTCCCTTGGGGAAAAGACAAAGACCTTAGAATTAAACTCAGTCCACTACTAGCAAATTTAATTCCCACTCAGCAAATTGAGATGTCAGGAGAGTTGAAGTAAGCAAATACTTTGTATGCATGTATTTAAGTGTTCATATGGTTGCAAAATAATTCATTTGGATTGAATTTAATATTTCGAAATTAAATGCACATGATTCTCTATATTTTGTTAAGAGGAAGAAAAAACAAGCAACGTCTATAAATGCATTAAAATTAAATGACATTTTTATAAGCCTTATTGATATAGAAATCTAGGTTTGTAGAGGAGCCAACTTGTGTAATTCTACGAACTGAAAAATGATTTAAGTATATATGATTCACATTTAAAGTTATTTTAATTTGTTTCAGAAGTTATTCACTTGCTTTCAAACTGTATGGAATTAAGTGTTAAGGTGTATAAAGTTAGGTTTCTTCTAGTAGCCAGGCAAGAGACTGGTAAAAATAGAACACAGGGTAACCATTCTCTAAATGAGGTCAAGAATCTTTTTCACTTTCTCCCCTTCTGCAAGATCAAAAGTACTTGTGAATCCTTTACTAATAAGATCACAACTTCTGGTACTAGGAATGATTTGCTAGTTAAATCTTACTGTACTAGTTCGGAGGAGAAATGCATCAATAGAACCATGGCGATTCTTATTGTGTATCTAAATATTGATCCAGGCAGTAAATGGTGACTGAATAAAATAACAATGGGTTTTCTGAGGATGATAATGTGATTTAAAATATGGCTGTGGAAAGCTTTTTAAAAATCTTGAATAAATAAAGAATAATTTGTGGCCATGGTTTTAACATAGGTGTCATTCACATTGATAAGTTTTGTTGGCTGTTTGTAGGCTGTGACTCCAGAAATAATGTTTAAAATAATCCCACAAAGATCCTTTAATCTTTCAGAAAATGGAAATATCAAGGTTTAATGCCCAGTTGAGAACATGAAACCCAAAGCTATCCACAGATTACTGATCTGATTCATGTCACACTATTGATTTTCTGAAGTTCCATAAGAGTTATTTTGGACTATTAATTTTCTCTGACTACAAATCCCCCTGGTTTTGCCATTTATTATACTCTATTTTGCTGCCTACTTGATTGGCATGTCTTTATCTTCCTCCTTTGCCCACTTGAAGCCTCACCCTTCAAGGTCTAGCTCAAGTGTTACCTATATACCACAAAGACAGCCCTGACTATTTTCTGTGCACATTGACTTCTCTCCTTTCTATAAATCTCATTTGGATATGTTCATAGGGAGTTAAAGATATAGTTGTGCTCCTCTTCATATAATTTTCATAACGAAATAAGCTAAGTACTTAATATGTTCTAAGTTAATCCTCACAGAAACCCAATAAATAAGGTATTATATTTTCACTTTACAAATGAGCAAACAAAAGCAGAGAGAATTTAAACATCCTGTTGAAAACCACAAATATTCTAAGTGACAGAGATATAAAACCAGACAGATTGACTCCACAGCCAAAGATACCAACCACTCTTCCATACTGCTTTTTCACGGATTTTTGTCTCATTTTATCAACTAAATATTATATATAGGCTTTAATAGCAGAAAACATCTTATATTTTACATTCATTTCCTTAGAGAGATTTGCATTGTTCAAGGCATACAGTTGTGTCCAATAATACTTGGACCCCTGCTTTATATAAAGCCTTAAAAATGCCTTTTTATTTTGTTATAGATGTTTAATCACACTTGCTACCCTCAGTTTCAGTCTCTGTCAGTGTTAGCAACAGTTTCGGTAGCATCTGCTCAGATTCTCCTGGGATTCTGTGGTGTTTGGTCTTGGAGAGTATGCGGGGAGGGGCCCTCTGGGTTGGGGGTTAGGGGCTGTGGCTCAGCCTTGGTTTTGCAATCACGGCAGGTAAAAATCAAGTGCTGTTTTCCTGTTGTCCAGCTTCTCTGACTTCTGACCTGATGACTGGGCCCTGCCATTGGCTGCAAGGAGTTCATAGCTTTCCCAGGCAGGGCTGTTCAGGGAACTCGCCACTCCTTCTTCCTTCTCCCTCCTCCTATAGGGAGCTCCGGAGGCTGTGATAGGCAGCTTCTTTATTTCTCCCAGTCCACCGCCTGACACTCGGGGTTCTGACCTGTGGTAGCTCTTATGCACAGCTTCCATGCTCAGACGTGCTTGTGTGCAGCCTGAGTGTTTTTTGTTGAGTTTTAGATATTCGGCTTATTGTTGTTTCAAGAGGAGAGATCTGGGGACGTCTCTCACTCCACCATGTTTCCCCAAGTCTCTTCTCTTGTTATGTTTATTCCATGCATTTATCATCAGAAACATGCAACAAAGATCTTTGTTTTCTGAATATAATTTTATCAAGAGGATCAGACATTGAGCTCCCTGAGCCTAAATAATTGGGCCTCTTTTTTGCTATTCTCTGTAGTAGCTAGTACAGTATTAGGCACACAGAATTTTGAATTGATTTTCTGACAATAATACCTCTAGTTTAAAAATGAATGAGGTTGCATCCAGAAAAGGAAGCTATGCTTGTTTTAATTTATCCCTATTTAATTTATACTTTTTCTCTTTAAGAAAATTATGCTCTGGACCATAGATTCATTTTTTTACTGTTATCATTTCTTTAGTAACTGAACTAATCACAACTTCTAGGCCTTCCTTTAGTAGTTTATTCCCAATTGCACTTCCTTTTGTTTCCTTTTTCCTAATATTTACCCTAAACCTTTCCTTTCTTAACTACAAATGTCTAGTCTTAACTCTCCCAGTTCTGTGAATAATTTCTTTCCCATGTTTATATTTTCACTTTGAATCTATCTATGGACAGGATCTAGGTCCTCACTAGAATGGCCTCTTGTATTCGGCAGCTTCTTTCTGTCTATGAATATTTCTTTAGAACATTCTTGTTTTCTCTTTTTCTATTCTGTATCTTCTTCTGTTTAAACCTGCTCTTTCTATATATGTTACAAGGTACATATAGATCATTCCAGATGTTGTCTCTTCAAGGTCGAAATTACCCAAACATAATTACCTATGGCTATCTATAAAGAGGGAGCAGAGAAAATAATTTATTAAGATTCATAAATAGTATGAAACCACAGTTTGCATATTAGTTTGTACTTCTCTTCATAGTCCTTTTCCCAAAGACAGCTAAAGGAGTCAAACTGACTTGGCTATTGATCTCATTTTCTGCTTGTTCACTAAATAAGGAAAGAAAAGCAGTGCAATAACTTAGCAGATAAGAGGAAGGAAAATAAGACATTCAAATGGTATAACTGATTCCTGAATATTTGCTGGTCGTCTGTATATTTTTCCTCTGGCCTAGAGATGCATATATACACACATATATACACCTACTCACATGCATATATCCACTTGTATAGATATTATTTGCTGTGATCTATCTTTATATATTTATCTGTGACGTGACCCTGAATTAATTACATCTGTCTCTGTCACATTCATCTTACATTATGCATATGTACTTCAAAAATGATCTCAAGAAGGACCTATTTACCAAAATAATGTATCTTCTATATGCATAGCTCTGCTGATAGTCTGAAGAGAAGGCAAGAAAGAAGATAATAGAAAACAGCTCAACAGGAAAAATGTTCTTTTAAAATTTGCACTTAGTTGTGTGGCATATAGGCAAACTTTTACATTAGAAATGCTATTAATTTTTAATAAAGATTACTAAAGCAAGAAACAAAATAGTATAAATCAGATTTTAAGGAGAACATTTAATATATTAAAAACTTTAAAAAGGAGAGTGATTTCAAGTTATTTAAAACAACCATTTACATATAAACAATTTGTTAGTTGCCAAACATTCTTGACTACTTGTTAAGTCTCTACTGACAAATGAGGTCAGCTTATATGTGGAACAATTATAATTAAGTTATATGTTACTCAGACATCTTTTTTAATTAAAATTATTGGAGTGATACTGATCAACAAAATCCAATAAGTTTCAAGTGTACAATTCAACAGTATGTCATACATATACTGCATTGTGTGTTTATACCCATAGTTAGATTTCCTTCCATCACCAAATATTTGACGCCTTTGACACCTACCTACTTCTCCCCTCCCCCCATCCCTCTGGTAACCACTAATCCACTGTCCACGTCCATGAGTCTCTGTTTGTACGTCATGTTCATTTGTTGCTTTTAGGTTTATAGCCCACATATGAGTGATATCAGTGATTTTCTTTACACAGAGAAGTCAGACACACATTCGATACCCACCAAGGTTCTTTTGAAACATGAAGGAGAGTAGATGCAGTTAAAGTTAATGACACATTGTATATCTGTTTCTAACAGACTCGTAATATATGGAGCTAGAAGGGAACTTTGAGATCATCATGTCTCACTCTCTCATGCTGAGAAACAGAGGGCGCAAAGTTTTAAATTACTTGCCCAAGAGTACATATTAGCTGTTGGCAGAGTTTGCAATGCAATTCATGTGCCCTGCCTCTAAGTTTTATGCTCTCACCAATACAGCAGCTTTCTCTGGCCCTTATATTGAGATCATTGCTATATCCTCTGGATAGGCCATTTTGTCTTCAATCTCTTCCTCCTTCCAATTTGTCTTGTAGAATTTTGCCATGTTTGTCTTCTCTAAGCATAGTTTCATTTGTGACACTTCTCTGCTTCAAAATCTGAAATGACTTTCATAACCTATCAATCTGAGTTGTTCTCGATAAGGAGCAATTTTATCCTAAAAGGGGGCATTTAGCAATATCTGGAGACATTTTTTGTTGTCACAACTTGGGGGGAGACTGTTATTGCCATTTAGTGGATAGAAGCATGGGTGTTACTAAACATCCTTCAATGCACAGGACAGCCCCCCACAACAAAAAAAATTATGTGTCCCCAAATGTCAATAATATTGAGGTTGAGAAACATTGTTGTAGAATTAGAGGACTTTCATATTCTGATCTGAACTTCCCTTTTTGATATTATTTTCGACTACTTTCTGACACTTAGAAAATTTAGACTGCTTCCTGTTTCTTGTATATGTTCTATACTTTCCCATTGCCTTGATTTTTCTTAACTGGGAATGATTTTCCTCTTCTTTTCACATTCTTCATATTTGTTAAAGGTGAAACTACATGTGACTTCCTCCATAAAAATCTTCTCTGATCCTTACAACCAGATCATTATTTTCTCTTCTCAGGCCTTACAAAAATTTGTATTTAGGCTATTTGAAAAAATATACATTTGGGAGGAGAAAGTCTCATTGTTAGATTATGAAGCAACTGTGAGAAAAAGTACACCATGTTTGGAGTCGAAAAACTTATAATTCCATCATTTATTAAGTGTGCTTGACCTTGGACAAGCTTCTTAATCTCACCAGTCCTCATATTTTTCATCATTGAAATAGAATAAATTATGCCTACTTCCTAAATATGGTAAGAAGAGGGAATAAAATTATATGAATGAAAGTGCTTTGTAAGTTTTAAAGCACTATGTCAATGTAAGACATTGTTAATTTTATTGCAAGGGAAGCTAGTCTTAGAAAGTCAGGTAAAGCTTCCATTTAACCTTGTATAGGGAATAAGAAATGCCATTGAATATACTGAAAATTTTCTGGCTGACCTTGTGTAAGGGCAGAGCATATGCTTAAGTCTACTTTAATTTTGCCTGTGAGGAGTACAGGGTGTTCTTTATGTTTTGTATCTACCTTTCGTGGTGTTAAGGAAAACACTTCCTTTGTCTGGAGTAGAAAGAGAACAAGTGAGTGCACCAGTCAATTATTTACAACAGGATTGCCAGGGGCAACAAAAGACCTGTAAAACAATTTTTCTGGATTCTAATACATCCAACTCAGAAAGAGTGTCATAATTTACTTTCAGTTCCTTGCAAGGGAATTTTGGGAAGTGGTATACTTGCCATTTTCTAATCCAGAATGCAGATGTCCTTTAGTAGCCAAAGTTTGGGAATAAATATATGAAAACTAATAGCAAGAATTCTGACTTAGGGTTTTTATTTTTGGATAATAATTTATCATATTTGCAGAAGTCTTGCTTGCTATATTTTTTATAACACCAATACCTTAGAAACGAGGGCTGAATAAGAGGCCTTGGAGATTGAGATTATAACTATGCAGCTGTTTCTCACTAGAGGTCACTCTTGCAATCTAAGAACAAAATGATGCAAATAAGAAAACACAAAACAAAACAAAAAGCAAACGCCCATCAACAACAACACCAATACACAGATACAATTCAAAAATTAAGGATGTAGTTTTTCATTTGAAATCTATGTGGATGCTCTTAAAATGATCAAATGAATTGGTAATAGGATGGATAGTCACTATTTAATGCAGGAGAGCACAAAATATAACAGTTGCTCTACTTGGTAGTTAGGCAGGTAAACAGCCTCTCCTTCCATGACTTGGGAAATCAGCCAGCAGCTGCACTAAAGTAATCAGCTTGATACAAATCTAACTAGACTGGAATGACATACACATTTTAAAGCAAGCAACTGAATTGTTGGTAAGAGGAATTGCAAGAATTCAATGTGGCAATATAGTGAAGATTAAATACTCTCTGCGACTGGCTGTTTAAAGAACAGTAGCTTTTATTATAAAATTGATTGCTTAAACAGATGTCAATGTCTAAAGAGTGAATAAGAATCATCCTATGAGTTGTCTCAAGGGCTAGGCACATATTTGTACATAACAGACCACTATGTGTTTTATGATGTAAAGGTTCAAATTTTTCTCCTGCTTCTCTATATCCTTCATCCTTCCTGAAAACTTAATTGGTCTGCATAATGCCTGAAATTCTATCTATCATTCCATCTATCTTGTCTTTAACTTTCAGTTATCCCTTATTAAAATCCAAAAAAATCCTGGAAGAAAAAGAGGGACAACAGATAAAGTTATTCTCAATTCAAACTTCAATTCCTTTTTTAAATAGATACTCCTTGGGGTACCTGACAGTAAAGCCCAACGGGAGGCAGGAATCTGGTTCAGGAGGAAATACTGATGTGGTTCAGAGGAAGAAGAAGACAGATAAGTGTGGTAAACATGGGGTACCACTGGGGATCAGTTGAGAAGGGAGGAGAGGATTAAAACATACAATAAGATAATAAAAATTTCAAATTTTATCAATAGTATGAGAGATTGAAAAACCTGGCCGTTCATCTGTAAATTCAATCAACATGATCAGGTAGAGAAATTTTTTATTCTTTCTCTATGAAAGAAGAATAAAATAATGAATGATATAATTAAATAGACTCTAACAACCAAGTTCTAAACCAGTCATAAATCAAAGGAATACCGAAGCTGTAACTTTGATCTCTCCAATATATCATCTTTCTTAATGGCATGATTAAAATGAAAACAAAAGCATAAAGATGGGCTTTGGTTTCAAAACCTAGGATGTTTTGTTACCAAAGCACATTAACAAAATGTCGTCATAAAGCCCCACTGAGATTTAAGCACTTTTCAAGAATTACAACCTCGAGTGCCTGGGAGAATGATAGGCAGCTATGTTGGAATGAGAGAAATCAAATTATAGGATTTGAGTCTGGAAGAGTAGGTGAGTCATTTAAAGAACTTCTTTTTACAATGTACACCACACTAATTCAAGCCTAAAATAGCCCATTCTTGCCTCAGTTTCATATTTAGCTCCCTGCCAAATTTGTCCAGGAAATTGACTTCAGAACTCACTTTTCTCTGAGTGCACTGATGGAGGCAAAGGTAGTACAGAAAAAGTGACTCTTACTGAACATTTTAGCCACTCCAATTTATATTTCTATTTTTACTGTATTCTATAACCTTGACAGAATTTACCTTTTCTTATTAACTCCAACCACTTCCACAATGAATGAAAAGTGGGAGAAGTTTCCAGAGAGAAAAACTTTAAGGAAACAAAACTCAAAACCAGGAGAGAGAGGGGAGAGACAGGGGGTGAGAGAGAGAGAGAGAGAGAGAGAGAGAGAGAGAGAGAGAGAGAGAGAGAGAGAGAGAGAGAGAGAGAGAGAGACTTCTGAGAGAAGTTCAGTGGCTGCTGGAAGACATTTGAAAGGAGTAACCTCCTATTCCCTTTTACCTAGAAAGTAAAAATTGATGGCTAATGTTTGTTCGCTGCAACACGAACTGCCTGCAACTTGGAAACTCAGAAAATCTTAAGAGTGGTGTAGAAAAAAGGACAAAAAAGACCTAGAAGTTTATGTTCAGGCTATGTTTCATCCAAAAGAGATAAAATAAAGCCACATTAAAAATAAATAAGCCTTTCTAAGAAATGCATCTCACTTCCTACTAGGACCTTTGGGAAGGTCACAGGAAAATCAGAGATTTGTCCAAGACTAGAGGGTATCAATTCCAAACTCTATTCCACAGAGGAATGTGGAAGATGAAGCAAAAGCCATGGTAGGTTAAGCTAATCAATGAAAAAGAAAATAAACTGGAGAAAGAACATCTAGGTTCAAGGCCAAGATTATTTACTCATTTTCAATTCTATGACATGACACAGGGTAAATAACAAGTTATTTCTATAATCTGTTTTAATTTGAGCTGAATGTATGATCTATGAGGGCGGAGATTTTTGTCTGTGATGTCCATCGCTGTATTTCCAGAGTCGAGATGAATAATTGACACATAGTGGGTTCTCAATAAGTATTTCCTGAAAGACTAAGTGAACGAGGTCCATCTCTCCAGTCTGTAAAATACATATATCTAGGAATGCTGTGCACGTTAGATGAGAGAATGCATGTACAGGGATTAAAGTTTATATAGTTCAAGGGGCACCTTTAAGAAAAATAATATGAAATTACAGATATAGAATTAGGTATGAAAGTAAATATATTTTTAGAATGAGAAAATAAACTACTTTATAGTACATATTTTTAAGAGCTGATAAATGCCACAAACATCATAGAATGCAGGGGAAAAAAACAACATAGTTTCATGAATTATCTGCCTGACACATCTGTAATACATTTATTCATTACATTTTTTTACTGCATACACTTTGTTTTCTTCTTCATACAACAACAATTTTATAATATTTTCTATAAATAGAATAGAAATATCATTCAATCTTTCCTCTAGCATGCTTGATTAAAATTTGTTTTTTTATTATTGATAAGTTTAGAAGTTTTCTTCAGCTTTAGAACTTGCTATGATTAATGTCATGTAAAGTTTAAGAATGGCTGTCAAACTTAGGGAAAGCATCTACTAAATTTTTAAATCTATTTTCTTTTAGATGTAGAATTATTTTGCACAGACTGATTCTAGCTCTATGTATTTCAAAGCTTATTTTTCTTACATTCATTTACACTTCTGTTGCCAAACACTTTAGCACATGTAATTACAGTAATATGACTTCTGGTTCTACAGCTTCAGGTCACTGAATGAGTCAGCATGGAGTGGTAGGATAATTTCTTGGAAGCCATTCAATATTGGTATGGCTAGCATAATTGAACTATATATGCAGATATGGCTATTAATCTCATGTTCTACTAAACCCAAATTAAATGTTTCACTAGTTCAACTGAGTCTCCTCAGCTAGATCCCTGAAATGTCCATGGTTACTCCAATGCTATCAGACGAGAGGGAAAATGTCTTAACTGAATTCAGTTAAAATATATATTGCAAATTTTACAAAAAAAAGATCAGACAAAAGCACTGCTAAGGCTATTCTCAAAGGTTTGGAGGGGGCCTGTAAGGTTTATGCTTTATTAGCTTCACAGCAAACCAATATCTGTGGATATGAATGTATTTTAAAGTATAGAGGGTAATAAAAATATTGATAATAATGATGACGATAATAATTACCTTACAAAAAATGTAGCCTAGTGGCATTTATAGAAAGTAACAAGTTATGGAAGAAGCCATATTCAGCTCTTCAGGAGTCACTTCATGCTGTACGTACTTTCTTCACTTGAACATACCTGGTAGGAACCACATCTTGATCGTCTGACCTGAATCTCTGGTAGCGGGATGGAAAACTTTTGGCTTGTATAGCCATCTCATTCATGCAGTGATTCTGTAAAAAAGGGCCTTCAGAACCTAGCCCTCTCTGGATTGCCACTGTTATTTTTAGTATGCATTTTTTAGGAAAAAATATGACAGAAATTATCTACCAATTCACAAATACTTTAAAATAAACTGGTGGTTTATTCACAACAGCATCTGTACAAGTTAAAAAACATCAGTGGCATATATATGAACAAGACACAACATTGATTCAGTCTTCAGATGTTGTGTGTGTATATAGTTTCATGAGCCCTTGCAGTTTCTAAGCCAATTTTGACCTGGGAGGAGAGTAGGTTAGGACTGTCCATCCATCCCATACACGTAGTGGCATTTGGAATTCATCTTTCTTTCTTGATATTCTTTAAGCCACTATGTCTACTATAACTCCCAGCCATTAAGCTGACACCATATAAACACAAAGCTCAATCAATCTCTCAGTGTACACAACTGCTGCCCAGAACAGCTTGCCCTACAATATTCTGAGCACTACCTCCTAATCAACTGTTGATTCTTATAACAAAATACTGTTCATTCTTCAACTGATGGTCCTTTTTCAACCTTTAGATTTGGCATTTGACACTGCATTATTACTTAGGTTCTTGTCTTCCCTCCTTCCTTGACTGAAATTTTGGTCCTCTTTTTAGCTATGTTGCCTCAGGCCACCCAAAATAAATACTGTTTTGGCTACATCTTGACCCCAGGAACTCCTGTCCTTAGGTTGCTAGGTTTTCTCTGGTCCTATAAGTGGAAACTGGATTATAGGGCTAGTATATGCTATTCATAAGGTGAGCCTTAGGTATTCACATGTGCTCCAAGTCATGGCCTTCTCCTTATCTCTGTCATGTTTAGCTAGTTCTTACAAATTCTGTGATGATAATAGAGACTGTTCTTGAACTCTAGTCCATTTGGCCAGAACAATGATCCTCTGCCTAATTTTGCCAGTCTTTCAACTCTTACTTGGTGGAGGCACAATATAGTGTTCCATATTAACTAATCATCAAGAACAGCAGTTAGTACTTCCTCTGCTTTGAAGTATTACTAGTCCTAAACACCAGATTGGGGTTCCTTGGTCATTTACTAATTATAGTTCAGATCGAGCACTACCTTTTAGATAGTATATCTCTAGATATGACATACTGAGATGGTAAGTAATCTCCTAAAATCAAGCCCGCCAGCTGTGTCAGTCCCACTAATTTTAGTTTTTGGCTGGCCTATCCCTTCTTCTTTATTGACTTACATAGCTGAAGCCCCATATGCCTTTGATAAAAACAAAAAAAATCAATTTAGATGCTTGCTTTTATTTAATCATCTATAATTCTGTAGTTATTTCATTTGTTTGCATTATCTCTCTAGATTATGAACTACTTGAGGAAAAGAATCATATCTTATGCTTCTCTTTCCATGATCCTGAACACATAATAAGTATTAACAGATTGTGGTTGAATTTTCCAAAGCAGAGTGAATATATATGAATTGGTGAGATAATAGGATTGGGAGAAAAGTGGCAGTTAAATAGGGATCCCTGTCTCAGTCCTCTAATTCTCTTCCTGGACTTATAGGGATACCATTAGAGAAGACTGTATGTAGACATTGCAGTACATGGAAAATAGCAGTTGATTAATTACATGGCTTTGAAGTCAGGCAGAAAAGTATTTCAATTACAGATTCAATTTCTAGCTTTGTCACTTTGCAATTATGGGTATTTGGTCAAGTAAGTCACTTATTCTTTCTACTTCAACTTCCTCACTTAAAAAATTGTGAAGATGATAGTATTGATCGTATAATGCTTTTGTGATGACTACATGAGATGGTCCATTTAAATGTCTCGCACAGTGCACCTTGACAGAAAGTAATGGTCAAAAAAGAGTAGCTTTTATATCACTACTATAGTTACTTGCTTTGTAACCTTAGGCTTAAATAACACCATGACTTTTTATATACAGATAATATGTATCAAGGAAGTATCTGCATTTATTTTTAAAGATTGTTTTCTATAAACTTCTAATGTAATAACAATTATAATAGCATCTAGCATTTATTAAACACTTATACTATGTTAGTTTGATTTCCTGCCACAGGAAAAGGTCCCTAGGCTAATACCATTTAGCTGTAAGTCTAGTGGAAATAATATGGATCATCTATAATACATTACACAGTATTTGGTGGCACTGGGATTTTCAATGTGAAAGTTTACTTTGTATCTGACATATTTTTCACTGAAAATATAATTTTTATTTTGTTTCTTGTCTACCTCACTTATCTATTGATTCATAAAATAATGTTAGCGAAATTGTCTACTGTGATTGAGACCAAAAGCTAAAATATACTTTTTTTACATGGACATTCAAAGTAAGAGCATTTGGAAACAATTTTTGATAACTTCAAGAACATTACCACTTACCACATTTGCCTTTGCAATTTTCAAAATATTATGGGGAGATATGCACACTAGTTGCCAAGGAAACTAGCTACATGATATGATAGCTCTTAAAAGTAAAACTAACCTTCCTCAACACTGGGTGTTAGTTGCATCTGCAGCTCACTAATGATTCCCAAAGAGAAAGAGAAAGAGACAGGGGAAGAAGTCGTAAAGGACATTTCTAATTTTTACAAATCACAACCATCCCCCAAATCAAATCTTAGTCAACTCAGCATCTTATACCCATTGTCTTATAGGTATAATTAATAAAAGTTGGCTTTATTAGGATTTGCATTTTTATTATTAGCTTCTCCATTGATTTTCCCATTATCTTGCTTGGAACTTGTAGATGTTGCTGTTCCAGCTATACAAAATCTTAACAGTGAAAGTGAACATGTGGACTCATTCCAGATGAAAGAATAAATAAGAACATATTTCCATTACTTTGGGATTTTAGGAAGGAATAGGTAAAGGCAAGATATGAGGACAAATAAGCAACATAGTCCAGTCAGGAGAAAAGATCAGAGAGTCAGGAGTCTTGTGTTCTAGTTCAATCTATGGGACATCAGACAGATCATTTAAATTCTAAATGGGCTAAAAGTAAGTGATATTTTTTCTTCCTGTGCTAAAAGAAGATAGATGATGTTTACTTGACTTCGTGTGAAGATCAAATATATTTCATCTCACTTACCTTCTACATTTAATTAAACATTAACTTTTGATGGTTTTACCTACTAAGTATCTTTTGAACCTTTTCTTTCCTTTCCACTCCTCCTTCTTATCTGCATTACTCTGTCTCCCAATTGGTTGTGGTGGATTTAAAAAGGCAATACATTCTTTGTAGTTCTTCAAATCAAGAGGTGAATTATATTTCTTCACTCCTGAAACTGGGCTGGGCTTGTCATTTGCTCTGACCAATAGAAGGGGGGCAAAATGTGACATTGTGCAACTTCTGAGTAAGGCGAAGGAGGCCTTGTTACTTCTGCTTTTATTTAATCTCTTGTTGCTCTGAGATTGTCATGTATATTGGTTTTCCTATTGCTGATATAATAAATTACCACAAACTTAATGGCTTAAAATAATGCAAATATATTGTATAGTTCTGAAGGTCAGAAGTACAAAATCAGTCTCACTGAATTAAAGTCAAGGTGTCAGCAGATCTGATTAATGCCTGGAGACTCGGGGAGAATCTGTTTCCTTGTGTTTTCCAGCTTCTATAGGCCATCTGCATTCCTTGGCCCATGGCCCCTTCCTTCAGGTTCAAAGCCAGCAGTGTAATATCTTCAAATTTACCTCCAACTCTCTCTCTCTCTTCTCTTTCTGTCATCTTTTTCTGACTCTGAGCTTCTCGCATCCCTCTTATAAGAGCCTTTGTGATTAGATTGAGATCACCTAGGTAATCCAGGATAATTTCCCCATCACAAGATCATTATCATATCTGCAATGTCTTCTTTGCCATCTAAGGTAATGTAATCACAGGTTCTGAGGATAGGAACATAGGCACCTTTGCGGGAAATTATTCTGCCTACGATATCATGTAAAGAAGCTTGTACTATCTTTTTTGAAGATGAAAAATCACAGGGATAGAGAGGCCCAGGGAACAGCAAGTACAAATGATCAGACGTGTAGATGAGACCCCAGGATAGAGCTGCAGAAGAATGGCCTAAATTGCAGAGCCCAAATTGCTGAAGCACAAGAATTTTGAGCAAGTAAATAGTCTACTAAATTTTGAGAGTTTCTTCCAAACAACTGATGCATCTGTCTCTCTGAATCCAGGCTTACTGCTTAACTCCTTTTCTAAACAGCTCAAAGAGTAATTTTTGTAAAATGCATTTTTTTCTTAAAACCTTACGATTGTTTCCCTAGGCCTTCAAGATAAAGATAAAGTTTCTTTGTATGGTATTCAAGGCCCTCCTCAAACTCAACCATGCCCATATCTTCAACCTTTCTTTTATTCACCAATTTAATTTCATTAATTAATTTTATTTATTCTTTGAAATGTGTGTTCCTGCTTTAGCAAATTGCTAGTTCCTATTATTGCATATTGCTTTATAAATGTCTGAGTATATGTCTGTCTCCCTCCCTAGACTGGGAACTCAAAGCCATGGATGTTGCTTCACTTAAAAGTTATAGGGGAGGAAAAAGTTTTCCTCAACCCTTTTAGGGTCCCTAGCTGGGTCTGAAAATAAAACTGACAAAGACATATTAACAGTACAAAAAATGTCAATTTATTTTATATAAATTTTATGTTTCATGGGAGATTTCATAAAGAAATGAACACCTGAAGAAATGGTTAGATTTGTATTTTATGTTAGGTTTGAGGAAGAGTGGGCAGTTTTGTAGAAATAAATTAGGCTAAGGAGTATAAGTGTAGTAAACTGGGAGAGAATTAGCAAGGCCTGTTTGTTGAGATTCTTCTAGGTGTCCCTTTGTCTTCAGAGATAAGGATACTCTTTTCTTCCAAGTATAGGGAGGACACCTATTGCAGGAGGGTTTTATAACCTGTTTCAGGGAAAAAGGGAAAGTGAGGGAGAAGATCACAGTAATTTTCCTGCTTGTGCCATTTTTCAAACTCCTTCAAGTAAAAATATTCAATGTGCCAAGGTGCCATATTTTGGGTTAGTGTGTCCTGAACGCTATCATTATGCATTTGCAGCACTTAGCATAGCACCTGGGATACAGTAGCACTCAATAATTATTCAACAAACCAATGAAAGAATGAATGATCATTTGGTTTTCAGGAATGTTCAGTTTTTCAGCATTTGGTAGATCATTTGAAACAACTTATTACAGTTCAGATGAGATTCTCCAAATAACTAGCTCATATCTTAGTGGCTTACCTACTGGCACTTGCTAGTTCTGCAACTATAGACATATTATCTCAATTTTCTGTGTCTTAGTTTTTTCATCTGTAGAATGGGAATAATATTAGTGTCTACTTCACAGAGTTGTTGTGGGGAATAAATAAATTAATTTATGTAAAGTGCTTAGAAGCATGCTTGGCACAGAGTGTTATTTAAGTACTAATACTCATTCTGATGTTTGTAATGTTGGTGGTGGTAGTCACAGTGGTGGTTGTTACCCCCACAGTCTATGAGAGTTTGTGAACCCAGTAGTAGATTATCTAGAACAAATCTATGTTAGAAATGTAATCTTCAATATTACCAACAAAATTAATAACAGAATGCATTCTAAAACAAAACAGTTCTCAATTATTTTTACATGTAGAAAAAATCATTTTTCAGTGAAAAAATTTGTTTTGGTGGAATACTTGTGGCCTGCCTTCTCCTAGCCATGTTCATTTTCTCTGAGCTATTTTGTAACTGCTTGTAAACTGTAAATTCTGTCCTCTTGGTAGAAGTTTAATTGACTTCCTTCCCTTCACCCTTGTGGAAAAACCAATTTTGTCTCCATTTGCAATACTATTTTATTCCATAAACATTTAAATTGTTTATAGAAATCTATTCTTTATTAGGTGAAAGACAACAGAGACTATATTTTATTAGCCTGTTTGGGAATTTGGTTTTACGGTTTGATCATTTGGTAAATTGATTGATAGCTGTATAGAGACCTTGTGCCTGTTGGGTGAGAGAATCTGGTTTGTTAATATTTTATGAGAGTCTATTTTGAACTCATCAGTTAAGTATTTTTACCCACTAAGAGTAGAACAGCTCTTTGATATGGACTAGGGTGTTATATGCTTCTGTGTTTACTCTTGACTCATAGCTAAAATTTTAGAATTAAAGCTAAAATTCTCTCTGTGTGAGGGTGTGCTATGAACTAAATTGTATCCTCTCAAAATTCATATGTTGAAACTCTAATCTCCAATGTGTCTATATCCAGAGATAACATGTTTACGATATAATTAAGGTTAAATGAGGTCATAAATTTGGGGCCCTAATCTGAAAGGACTGTGACCTTCTAAGAAGAGAATAAAAAGATATCTCTCCTCTAATTTTGCCTTCACAAAATTGAATCTTAGATGTAAAATAAAATAAAATAAAACTCTTGATTTATCTTAAAACTGTTTTCATCTTTTTAGTCTCCCTGGAAAAGTGCACGGATTTTGTTTTTTGTTTTATGTTTTTTGTTTTTTTTTTTGGTAAAAAGAGAGGTTGTAGAAGGAATTAAGTTTATTTGATAAGCTATTATTGATGAGTTGCATGGGGAGAGTTTTCAAACCAGAAAAGATGCTGTTTTCTCGAAGTGAAATTTACATGGGTAAAATGTTATTAGTATAAATATATCAGAAATTGCATAAAGTGTTGGGGGGTTCCGAGAGATTTGTCAAAGACTTTGCTGTCCATAATATATTTCTATTTCTCAGAGCCATGGTTGTGCTTGGCCTGATATTAGATGATAGCATTAGAGTGTTATCATCATAATTTCAGTTACTAAAAAATGTTAACTTTGTCACAACTTTGTTTATTTAATTTGAGTCAAGCATCTTCTTGGCCAGTAGTTCTCAAATGGGAATTCATATCACTTACTATGGAGTTTTATTAATAAACTGATGTTTACAATGTATTCCATACAGAATCACTTTATTTGATATTGATATATTTTTGATATATCCTTACTATATGCTTGCATTATTCATTGTATACTATGTCAGGATTATTGTATATTATATCTCAAGATTCTTTACTCAGCAAAAAATTATGTTCATCTATTTTTACAAATTAAATGAAATGTTCACTATCTTTTTTTGAAAATAAGGTTAATCACTATGTTTATTTTTTCTTTGGTGAGTACAGTATAATAAGATATTATTAGATAGAAAAGAGAATGACCATATTCACGTAACTTTTATTTCAATATATTGTAATAATTGTTCTATTTTATTATTAGTTATTGTCATTTATCTCTTATTATGCTTAATTTATAAGTTATTATATATAGGGAAAAAACATAGAACCAGTGGATGGATACCTGCAACCGTGGACAGTAATCACTATGTTTATAATTTTGTCTAAAACTTTTTTCAGACAGACTTTACTATCTTATTTTGCCTGTTAAAGAAACAAATTCCCTTGTCAGTTGCATTATTCTTGTAATAAACTCAAATAAGATCTCTTACTTTTGAAAGTTAGCTGTAACAAATTAGCCACAGCCATTTTAAGTCTTTTGTCATGTATAGATAATTTTTTCTGTTTGTTTTACTCTGATGCTTCCCTGAAAGTACCTGCAATCAGCTACAGATCTGAGTGTTTCATCTTCAACAAAGAGAGACTGTCTGAGAGCTCCAAGGAAAAATGATTATGTCAAGTACTTCAGGATACAGGCTTCTGCTAACACAAAATACTGAGGAACAAGAATTAACTATAAGGGATAATTAAATGATATGATTAATTAATTAAATGATTAATTAACTAAATGATTAATTAAATGATGAGAAAAAATATTCTTGATGCTTTAATGTTTTATTTTTCAGATATATAAGATAGTCCTTTCTCTTTTTCCTTTGGCTATCTATAACTCATAACAATTTAGTAGACTCTGCTTTTATAAACTGAAATGAAACATTTGTAAATAATATTTTATTCTTCTTATCTGACCTCTTCAGAATTCAGAAACCCTTATTAAATATTTGTCTTATTTTCATATTAATTTAGTTATTTGCATGGGTTCAATAAGAATCTCTGTTTACTAGGACATAATTGGAAACATTATTTATACAACTAAGTATTTGCCTGAGACGTTATATTTGAGAATTATGCTCATTTAATCAGATATGACTAGATACTTTTAAGGATCTAAGTCTGACTTTATGAAGCCAAAAATTTAAAAAGCCATCCTGAGAAAACTGACCTGAAACCTGGCTTTCAGTGTTCTTTGCCTTACAGGAGTGGACCCTGAGAAGGAATATATTTGCCAAGAAGGACTCCTCATGGGTAACTGGGCACAAATTCAAACCAGAGTTTAGAAGCCATTGCTGATGTAGGCCTCTTATGTACACTGCATTTCAGGGTAAAGTCATAGAATGAACTACCAAGCATCCTGCACTGTGTTCCTGCCAACAGAGTCAATCCTTATAGAGGAGCTCCTGGAATCATCTTTAAACCATTGGACTGATTATTTACATAGGTGCCTTCTCTAATTGAAACTGAATGATGATATCCTCATTTGCATCTATATTAACCAATTAGAAGCTCCATAACCACCAAGCGGAACAGTGCTATTTAGACCAATAAGACTGTGCCGATTTGGATTCCTCATTTGCATATAGAGACTCATGTCATCCGCAAATTGTGACAGCTTGATTTCTTTGTTTTCTATTTGATGCCTTTTATATCTTTCTCTTGCCTGATAGCACTCGCTAAGACCTCCAATGTTATATTAAATAACAGTGGCAATAGTGGACAGCCTTGCCCTGTTCCTGATATTAGAGGGAAGGTTTTTAGTTTTTTAACATTCAGTATAATGTTGGCTGAGGGCTTCTCATATATAGCCTTTATTATGTTAAGGTACTTTCCTTCTATACTGATTTTGTTAAGTGTTTTGATCATAAATGGATGCCGTATCTTGTTGAAGGCTTTTTCTGTATCTATTGATATGATCATACGATTCTTATTTTTTTAATTTGTTTATGTGGCATATCACATGAATCGATTTGCGTATGTTGAACCATCACTGTGACTTTGGGATGAAGCCCACTTGATCGTGATGGATAATCCTTTTAATATGTTCCTGTATTCGGTTCACTAGTATCTTATTTAAGATGTTTGCATTTGTGTTCATGAGAGATATCGGCCTAAAGATTTCTTTTTTTGTGTTATCTTTACCAGGATTTGGTATAAGAGTAATATTGGCCTCATAAAATGAGTTCAGAAGTATTGCCTCCTCTTCGATTTTTTGGAAGAGTTTGAGGAGAATCGATATTAAATCATCTTTGAATGTTTGGTAGAATTCACTGTTAAAGCCACCTGGTCCTGGACTTTTACTTTTTCGTAGATTTCTGAAGATTGTTTCAATTTCCATACTGCTGATTGGTCTATTTAGATTTTCCAGTTCTTGATTCAGTCTAGGAAGATCATATTTTTCTAAGTACTGGTTCATTTCTTCTAGGTTATTAAATTTGGTGTTATATACTTTTTCATAGTATTCTTGTATGATCCTTTGTATTTCTGGTATATTAGTCATAATTTCTCCTCTTCCGTCCCTGATTTTGTTTATTGTGTCCTTTCTCTTTTTTCTTTAGTGGGTCTAGCCAAGGGTTTGTCAGTTTTATTAACCTTCTCAACCAACCAGATCTTTGCTGCATTTTTTTTTCTATTTTTTTGTTGTATGTTGGTTTTCAATTTCATATGTTTCTGTTCTAATTTTGATGATTTCTTTCCTTCTGCTGACTTTAGGGTTCATTTGTTCTTCCTTTTCTAGTATTTTTAAGATAAAGCATTAAGTTGTTTATTTGGGCTCATTTTTGTTTTTGGAGATCGGCCTGTAATGATATGAACTTTCCTCTTATGACTGCTTTTGCTGTGTCCCAAATGTTTGATATGTTGTACTATCATTATCATTCATTTCTATGTATTTATTGATCTCATTTTTATTTCTTCTCTGACCCAGTCATTCTTCAGTAGCATATTGTTTAATCTCCATGTATTTGTGGTTCTTACTGATTTATTTTTGTAGTTGATCTCTACTTTCAAAGCATTATGATCAGAGAATATTGTTGGTATGATTTCAACCCTCTTATATTTGTTGAGGCTATCTCTGTGTCTCAGTATGTGGTCAATCCTTTAGAATGTTCCATGTGCACTAGACAAGAAAGTATAAGCAGATGTTCCGTGATGGAGGCTCGCTAAATGTCAGTTATGTCCATTTGGTCTAATGTATCATTTATGGATGTTATTTCCTTATTGATTTTTTGTATGGAAGATCTGTCCATATTCAACAGTGGGATATTTAGGTCCCCTACTATGATAGTGTTTTGGTCTGTTTCTCCCTTTAGTTTTGTTAATAATTGCTTTACATATTTCAGGGCTCCCTGATTGAGAGCATAGATATTAATAAGTGCTACGTCTTCTTGGTGCATAATTCCCTTTATTATTATGAAGTGTCACTCGGTATCTTTCTTTACCTTTTTTATTTTGAAGTCTATTTCATCTAATATTAGTACCGCTACTCCCACTTTTTTCTGAATACCATTTGTTTGAAATACCATTTTCCACCCTTACACTTTGAGTCTATATTTGTCTTTGGAGCTGAGATGTGTCTCCTGGAGGCAGCATATGGTTGAGTTTTCTCTTTCTTTCTTTCTTCCTTTCTTTCTTTCTTCCTTTCTTAACTGTTTTGCTCTTTCTTTTCTTCCTTTCTTCCTTCCTTCCTTCCTTATTCCTTCCCCTTCCTTCTTCCTTCTTCCTTTTACTTTCTTTCTTAACAACAACAACAACAACATAACCAACAACAACAAGCAGCAACAACAAGCAAGCAACAACAACAAACGACAACAACAACAACAACAACAACAATAGCAAACAACAACAACAACAACAACAACAGCGCAACAACAACAATGCTCTCTCTCTCCTCTCTCTCTCTCTTGGCTATTTTATTGACTTCCGTATGTGTGGTTTCTGACTATGGTTCATTTCGAATTCGTTCATTTCCTTCCAGCTATTTCAGCATTCTTCCTTCAGCTGTTTCAGCCATCCTTCTCCTTCCTTCTGGCTAGCTATTTCCTTCATTCCTTCCCATTCAGCTGTACTGAGTAATCGTTCATTTTTTCATACTATATACCATGATGTTTTGTTAGAGCACGCAAAAGTTTCCCCCCCTATCCCTCCCCACGCCTCCCTTCTGGTAACCACTAGTCCATTGTCCATGTCCATGAGTCTCTATTCGTCTGTCCTGTTCATTCATTGCTTTTAGGTTTATATCCCATATATGTGATATCATGTGACTTTCAACCTTTTCTGTCTGGTTTATTTCGCTTAGTATGATTATTTCAAGGTCCATCCATGTTGTTGCAAATGGCAGTATTTGATCTCTTCTTATGTCTGAGTAACATTCCATTGTATATATGTACCACAGGTTCTTTATTCAATCATCTATCATAGGACATTTCAGTTACTTCCATCTCCTGGCCACTGTGAGTAATGCTGCTATGAACATCGCTGTGCAAATATCTTTTTGGAGACGAGTTTTCAAGTCTTTGGGGTAAATACCCAGTAGAGGGATTGCTGGATCATATGGTAGGTCAATTTTTAGTTTTTTGAGGAATCTCCATACTGTTTTCCATAGTGGCTGTCCCAATTTGCAGTCCACATTAGCAGTGTATGAGGATTCCTATTTCTCTGCATCCTCTCCAACATTTGTTATTACTTGTTCTGTTGATTATAGCCATTCTTATAGGTGTGAGATGGTATCTCATTGTGGTTTTGATTTGCATTTCCCTAATAGCTAATGATGTTGAGCATCTTTTCATATATTGTTAGCCATTTGTATGTCCTCTAGGGAGAAGGGTCTCTTTAGATCCTCTGCCCATTTTTTGATTGGCTCATTTGTTTTTTGTTGTTGTTGAGTTGTATGAGTTCTTTGTATATTTTGGATATTAGGCCCTTATTGGAGGTGTTGCTTGCAAGTATATCTTCCCACTTGGATGGTTCTCTCTTTACCTTGTTGAATATTTCTTTTGTTGAGCAGAAGCTTTTTAGTTTGATGTAGTCCCATTCATTTATTTTAGCTTTTACTTCCCTTGCTTTTGAGGTCAAATTCATAAAATCTTCTTTAAGTCCAAGGTCCTTGAGTTAAGTTCCTATGTTTTCTTCTATGCATTTTATTGTTTCAGATCTTATATTCAAGTCCTTAATCCATTTTGAATTAATTTTGGTATGTGGTGATAAACAATAGTCTGTTTTCATTCTTTTGCAGGTGGCTTTCCAGTTTTCCTAGCACCATTTATTGAAGAGGCTTTCTTTTCTTCAATGGATATTTTTGGCGTTTTTGTCAAAAATTATTTGGCCATATATATGGGTTTATTTCTGGACTCTTGATTCTGTTCCACAGGTCCATGTGTCTGTTTTGCTGCCAATACCATGTCGTTTTGATTACTGTCATTTTATAGTATGATTTGAAGTCGGGCAGAATGATGCCTTCAGCCTCATTCTTTTTTCTCATGATGGCTTTGGCAATTTGGGGTCTTTTGTGCTTCCATACAAATCTGATGATTTTTTTGTTGTTGTTCTATTTCTTTAAAACAATGCTGATGAAATTTTGATTGGGATTGCATTAAATCTGTATAATGCTTTAAGTAATAAGGTCATTTTAACTATGTTGATTCTTCCAATCCAAGAACATGGAAAATCTCTCCATTTCTTTGTATCTTCTTCGATTTCTTTTAGTAGGGTCTTATAGTTTTTTATTATATAGGTCCTTCAAATGTTTCATTTGATTTATTCCTAGATATTTTATTTTATTTTTGTTGCAATTGCAAAAGGAATTATTTTTTCCACTTCTTTTTCTGACATTTCGCCATTAGAGTATAGGAACGCTATGGATTTTTGAATGTTTATTTTGTATCCAGAAATTTTACTGTATTTGCTTATTGTTTCTAGTAGTGTTCTTGTGGAGTCTTCAGGATTTTCTATATAGAGAATCATCCCATCCACAAATAGTGACAGTTTGACTTCTTCGTTTCCTATTTGGAAGCCTTTTATGTCTTTCTCTTTCCTGATTGCACTTGCTAGGACCTCCAATGTTATATTGAATAACAGTGGCGATAGTGGACAGCCTTAACTTGTTCCTGATCTTAGAGGGAAGGTTTTTAGTTTTTCAACATTCAGTATAATGTTGGCTCAGGGCTTGTCATAGATGGCCTTTATTCTGTTAAGGTACTTTCCTTCTATATTGATTTTGTTGAGTTTTGATCAGAAATGGATGCTGTAGCTTGTCGAAGGCTTTTTCTGCATCTATTGATATGATCATATGATTCTTATTTTTTAGTTTGTTTATGTGGCGTATGACATGTATTGATTTGCATCTGTTGAACCATCCCTGTGGCCCTGGGATGAAGCCCACTTGATCATGGTGTCTAATCTTTTTAATATGTTGCTGTATTCGGTTCACTAGTATCTTATTTAGGATTTTTGCATCTGTGTTCATGAAGGATATTGGTCTGTAGTTTTCTTTGTTTTGTGTTATCTTTATCAGGTTTTGGTATCGAGGTAATATTCCCCTCATAAAATGAATTGGGAAGTCTTGCCTCCTCTTAGATTTTTTGGAAGAGTTTTAGGAAAATAGGCATTAAATCTTTGATAGAGTTCACCGGTGAAGCCACCTGGTCCTTGACTTTTACTTTTTGGTAGGTTTTTGTTGATTGTGACAATTTCCCTACTGTTGACTGGTCTATTTAGATTTTCCTATTCTTCTTGATTTAGTGTAGGAAGGTTGTATTTTCCTAAGTACTGGTCCATTTCTTCTAGGTTATTCAATTTTGTGTTATATACTTTTTCATAGTATTCTTGTATGATCCTTTGTATTTCTGCAGTGTCTGTCATAATTTCCCCTCTTTTGTTCCTGATTTGATTTGTGTTTTTTTCTCCTTTTTCTTTAGTGAGTCTAACCAGGGGTCTGCCAATTTTATTAACTTTCTCAAAGAACCAGCTCTTTGTTGCATTTTTTTTTCTATTGCTTTTTTGTTTGTTTTAAATTTCATTTATTTCTGCCCTAGTTCTGATGACTTCTTTCCTTCTACTGACTTTAGGTTTCATTTGTTCTTCCTTTTCTTTTTTTTTTTTTAAGATGAAGCATTTGGTTGTTTATTTGGGCATGTTCTTGTTTTTGGAGGTAGGCCTGTATTGATATGAACTTTCCTCTTATGACCGCTTTTGCCATGTCACAAAAGTTTTGTTATGTTGTACTATTATTATCATTCATTTCTATGTATTTCTTGATCCTTCTTTTTATTTCTTCTCTGACCAAGTCATTCTTCAGTAGCGTGTTGTTTAATCTCCATGTATTTGTGGTTCTTACTGATTTCTTTTTATAATTGATCTCCAGTGTCAAAGCATTATGATCAGAGAATATTGTTGGTATGATTTCAACCCTCTTATATTTGTTGAGGCTATCTCTGTGTCCCAGGATGTGGTCAATCCTTTAGAATGTCCCATGTGCACTAGAGAAGTATGTATAAGCAGGTCTTTTGGGATGAGAGGCTCTGTAAATGTCAATTATGTTCATTTGGTCTAATGTATCATTTAAGGATGTTATTTCCTTATTGATTTTTTGTATGAAAGTCTGTCCATATCCGACAGTGGGATAGTTAGGTCCCTTAGTATGATAGTATTTTGGTCTGTTTCTCCCTTTAGTTCTGTTAGTAATTGCTTTACATATTTCGGGGCCCCTGATTAGGAGCATGGATATTAATAAGTGTTATGTCTTCTTGGTGCATGATTCCCTTTATCATTATGAAGTGTCTTTCAGTATCTTTTTTTATTTTTATTTTTATTTTGAAGTTTATTTCACCAGATATTAGTACCACTACCTCTGCTTTTCTTTGAATGCCATTTTTCTTGAAACATCATTTTCCACCCTTTCACTTTGAGGCTATATTTATCTTTGGAACTAAGATGTGTTTCCTGGAGGCAGCATGTAGTTGAGTTTTGTTTTTTGATCCAATCTGCATCTCTGTGCCGTTTTTTTTTGTTTGTTTGTTTGTTTTTTTTTTTGTGAGTTCAGTCCATTTAGGGCGATTATCGAAATATGAGGTCTTCTTATAGCCATTTTATCTTTTGCTTTCTGGTAGATCGGTGTTTCCATTGCTTCCTGTCCTTGTGTTTCTGTTTTCTTTATTTTGGTTGACTTTTGTGGGTTTTCTCTCTGGTTCTTGTTTTATGTTATAAACTTCAGTTCTAAATCTTTGGCTCTGGTTACCATTATGAATATTAAAAGGACAGTTGTATATATACAATCTCTTTTCTTCTGCACGTGCCTTATCTTCATTGCCTTTATGAATTTGGATCTTTGAATCCTCCCTTTTTCAGTCATTATTGTCTCAATTTTTCCATATGTATGTTGAATGTTCATTACTATCTTGCTATAGCAAATCTCTTCTTATTTTAAGCTTATAATACCCTCTTCCTAGTAAAGGTTGCACTCCTCTGCTTTTATCAGCCTGCTGGTCACTTTACTCATAATTATGCTTTTTTTTTTTTTTTGTCATTTTGTTTTCGGTGAGTTGACCCCTTTCAGTATTTTTTGTAGTGCAGGCCTTGTCGTGGAGAATTCTCTCAATTTTTGTATGTCTGGAAAGGTCTTAATTTCTCCTTCATATGTAAAGGAGAGCTTAGCTGGGTACATTATTCTTGGCTGATAGTTCCTTTCATTTTATAGTTTAATATTTGATTCTATGCCTTTCTGGCTTGTAAGGTCTGTGCTAAGACTTCCAACAATAATCTAATAGATTTTCATTTATAGATTACTGTTTTCCCTGGTTGCCTTGAGAATTCTGTCTTTGTCATTGATTTTTCATAATTTTAATATGATATGTCTTGGTGAAGGCCTTTTTGGGTTGAGATAATTGGGTGTTTTATCGACTTCTTGAATTCCAAGCTCCAGCTCACTTTTTAGATTTGGGACATTCTAGTCCACTCTTTGTCTGAGCTTGCTTTCTAATCACTGCTCCTTTTCCTTCCCTTTGAAAATTCCTATTATTCTTAGGTTTCCTCTCCTGATATTATCAGCTAGATCTTGAATTTCTTTTTCATTATTTTTCATTCTTCTTTTTCTCTGTTTTTCCTTCTGATTTCTTTCTGGATTTCTGTCTTCGATATCACTGATCCTTTCCTCCATTTGGTCGACTCTATTTCTCAAGTTTGTTATTTTATTTTTCAAGTCTTGCAGTATGTTCTTCATCTCCAGAAATTCTATTTCATTATTTTTGAGAATTTCAGTCTCCTTTCCCTGCTCATCTAGGTGTTTTTTCAATTCCTGAAATTGTTGATATGATTCATTTCGGAACTCACTGAGTTTTTTCAGAAGTACCATCCTGAATTCTCTGCCATTTAAGTCACATATTTCTATGTCTGTAAGCTTATTTTCTCGAGATTTTTCTCTTTCTTTCTGAGATGCCTTATCACCTTGATTGTTCATGGTGTTACTGGACTATTTCTCCGCCTGGGCTTTAATGGAAGTGTGTTCTGCTTTTTTTTTTTCCCCCAGAAAGAAGTTTTATTATATAATGGTCCCTAGCCCTGTTACAAATAAGTTGTTTTTCTTTTGGTTTTCAGTAGGTGGCATCTAAGCCTTTCTGATCTCTGCTTTATATAAAGTGTTAATAATGTATTTTTTTTTCCTTATAGATGTTTAATCATGCTCGCTACCCTCAGTCTCAGTTCTTGCCAGTGTTAGTGACAGTTTTGTTAGCATTTGCTCAGATTCCCCTGGGGCTCCGTGGCATTCATACTTGAAGGTTATGGGGGGAGGGGCCTTCTGGGTTAGGGGTTTGGGGCTGTGGTGCAGCCTCAGTTTTGTAAACGCAGTTGGTAAAAATCAACTGTTGTTTTTCTGCTGTTCCTGCTTTTCTGGCGTCCTGTTTCTCTGCCTTCTGCCCTGATGATTGGGCTCTGCTGCTGGCGGCATGGAGCTCACAGCACTCCAAGGCAGGGCTATTCAGGAAACTTGCAGCTCCTTCTCCTCTTCCCCTCCTCCTTCAGGGAGCTCTGACAGTTGCGAGAGGCAGCTCCCTTGTTTCTCCCAGTCCACCGCCCGACACCCAGGGTTCTGACCTGTGGTAGCTCTTATGCACAGATCCCACACTCAGACGTGCTGGTGTGCAGTTTGGGTGTTTTTTGTTGAGTTTTAGATTTTCAGCTTATTGTTTTTTCAACAGGAGAGTTCTGAGGACATCTCTCACTCCTCTATGTTTCAGAAATCGCAGTTTATTTTTTTAGAAAATGTTTGGTAGTGTTGTTTTCTGGCCCAAGAGTGGCTTATTATGTCTTGCCTTTGTTACTCTTCCTTCAGCCATTACTTTCCTCTTGGCAAATAGTAATAATTTTTGTGAAGACTTAGCCTTTGCCCACTTCTTATTCCACCCTCAGTGGGTGTTGCAGAGTCCATCCAAACAGAAGCGGAATTTCCTTTTTCAAAATAATGGCATCATTTTAGTCATTGTACACTTATCTTTTGACGAGGGAGATCATTGCCCCTCATTTGCATAAACAGGGATGAATCGGGAACCAGGGCAGGAGCTTTCTCTATTAAAAGCAACCTCCTCTTTGCCTCTGTGGAGTATGCTTTTCATTTCTTCTTGAGGCTACATTTTCTCAATTTGCAGACTGTTCACTTGAATAAAGTTTCTCCTCTTTCTGCATCTAAGACTGGGAACTTTTGTTGACACAGGTGAGTTCAGAAGATTACTTCCTGGCAGCCAAGAATCTAGACTATTTTGAAGATCTCAAGAAGAGAGGAATTCATCCAAATGTATAGATACGGCAGGTAAAATGTGGCTTGCTTCCCAGCCTTAGGATTGTAAATAATAAAAGGCTTTTAAAAGTCTGGTCTGAGAGCCATTATGAAAATTTTCATTGAATCAAACTTCAGAAGACTATATGGCAAATTAACACATGTGCTACACCTATGTAAATAATCAAGTCAAAACCAATGAGACAAATCATCTTTCGAGATCAAGATAATCATTTTTGAGATTGTTTTTGATCATAGGAGAGGGGAATTGTAATTTAAAAAAATTGTGTTTTGGTGAAGAACTACGAATCATCTATAGCATATCCTTTAGGCCTGCTTGATAGAAATTTAATTGACTCCCCCACTTCACCCTGGAAAAAAAACAGTTTTGTCTCCATCTGCAATTTATTTCAACATTCCTTTACTCCATAAAAATGTTTGCTCTTTTTACTTTTTCTGAACCAGTTACAATATCTACTTGGTTTCCTTATGTCATATTGAGTAAAATTAAACCATAACTCACATTTATTTTTATATCTATGTAAAAGTCATGATTTTACTTTATTCTGAAAATTATTTTTAATAGTATATTTAATTTTTGGTTACCTTTCTGAGTTTAGATCAAGTAGACTTTTCTCTCTATATCAAAAACTTGATAATTTAACCCAAAGGATTCATAAAAAGAAGCACTTGACCTCTTATGACATAAAACTTGGGTGACAACTTAAGTAGAGCCCAAGTGTGATTTTACTTTAACAATCTGTTCTTCATCTACTTTTCACTATGATTCCATATAAAAAACAAGTTTAAGAGATCAGAAGCTGTAGAGAGTAATTAAAGAATTACTTTATCACATGCTAGTAAAACAAGACAAAATGTTCTGGGAATCATATTTTGACATATTTGGAGGATGTGATTTGTCCCCTCACCAAATCATATTTAACCTTCTTCATTTATGCTCCACTTCTTCTTTTCCTGGTTGTGTATGCATTTTTAAAACTAATGTTTCTACTTGTTAGCTTAGAGATTATTTTATTTTCTATTTTTTTAGTCATATGCAATATAAATTAACTTGTGTTACCTTATAGTTTGTTAAAGGAAGACTAGAGTGTTGTTGCTCTTTGATAAGATTTAGGTATCTTCTAAGACTATTCATAGGGATATTGTAAAAGCAAAATGTGTGTGTGTGTGTGTGTGTGTGTGTGTGTGTGTGGTGTGTGTGTTAAGTGTTGGAGACTTAATTTTACTCTTGTCACTGTAGCTATCACTCTGTTGACTCCTAGTATGAGCTATTCAGAAGACAGGGAGAAACAAGGAAATCAATCGTGGTCAATTCTATAACCTGAAGAGCAGCTACTAACTCTAGGTCTTCCTATAAAATATTAAGTTACTATCTCTTACTTCCAATTTAATCTATTGCTCATCTATTAGCCATGTCTCAAGAGAGTGCTGAATCTTACAGATTAAAGTGTCTATGTAATATTTGTATTTATCCTCTTTCTTTCTATTGTCTACCTCTATTCTCTATATGCTTATTGTCATCTCTTGGTCTGGGTCACAAATCAGAAGATAATGGATTTGTAATTTTGGTATCAGGTAAGGAACCAAAGCTTCCACAGATGACAGACATTCCCAATTTATACTTCACTAATAAAGGGCAGGGAGTACAGCTTTCATTTCATGATTTTTTCCCCTGGAATAGCTTGGTTTTCTTAATAAGCTTTGATATGTAGTAGGAATTTAATATACTAAAATATCCATCAGAAAATTATTTTTTAACTTCCATTTAAACTTCTCACAGAGTATGTGTAGTACCATAACATTGGAGGTGATGTTTTATCCCCCAAGAGAAATTTTGAGTTGTCTCACCTGATGATGAGTACTACTGGAATTTAGCTGATAGAGGCTAGGGAGTGCTACTAAACAGTGCAGGACAGCCCCCTCCTCTATCGACAAATGTTCAGATCTTAAATGTCAACAGTGCTGAGATTGAGATTCCTTGGTATATTATGCCAACAATGCTATCTGCCTGATACTGAACTTCTTGTATTTCAAATAAGATGTTTTCTGAATTTCTTAAAATCAGACTATTAATGTTGTCTGCTATTTAACTCAAATATTTTTTTCTTTTCTTTTAGAGCCTGGTCATAAGAAGTGGAAGAAATTGCAGAAGCTTAAATAATACAGAAAGGGTGAAGTAGAGCAAGTTTGGGAACATGAATTACATGTAGATGCTTAGTGAATAAAATCATCCTAAATAGTTAAGCAACTTTTACATATCCTATGAGATCCAATACATAAATTTAATATAAACAGGGACAATTTATCAGGGCTGTTAGAACTGATGACATTTTCTTTGATCTGGCAGTGTTCAGTGGCAAATATCCCTTCTAATCTAAATTATCGACTTTGAAATCTTCAATTCACAGAATTGAAAAATGGTGGATAGAAACTATACTAAATTATTTACATAATTCGATTACTCCTTAATGAAACATAATTGTTAATAAAAAACTGCAATAACAAAAGCAACAATAATAATAACTCCAAACATTTCAAACTTTAAATGGAAAGTGTATTGAGCCAACAGCAGAAAATAGCAAAATTACTATGGGTCTTGACAAATATTATTCAAGAATAGAATTTATGTCCTACCTGAGTATTTAGTAAATAAATACATAGTTACTAAAGCATTATAATTTACCATCCTGCTGTTTTTTTTCTGACGTAAGAGCACTAGTTAAGAGAAATGAATAATACTGTGTAATTATTATCCAGTTTTGACAAGGTGCCATGTAGTTACACATTTAGTTGTTGTTACGTAATTACTGAGGGGGTCATTCATCTAACATTTTTAGCACCTTGAGCAGCAGCCCTTGCAATATGGTACCAAGCAAAATCTAATGGTGAAACAAATCTCCCAAGAATTGTAACAGTAATCTTTAGCAGGTCCTTTCAGGGATGCAGATGTTCAAGTGATAAAAATTCCTTTTGACCAAAGGAGGAGTCATTGTGTATAAGTGAATACTTTTCTCCTACGTTGTTTCAGTTGGTTCCCATCTTACTAACTTCTGAGCAGTTCCTAAGTAGATTCTAGTGAGTCTAATGCTGTCAAGGGAAAGACGATTTTTTTGGCGGTCTCCTTGTAAACAACCCTAACCATTTATGAAGATCCCAAAAATCTCTCCTGCCTTCCAACTGTCCAATAAAAGAAAAATGATGTCTGAGAGAATATGTATCACCACCAACATGGTATATCAAACTGCCATGAGATGATGAAGTTTTCTCTGAATGAGTTTTAGTTTGGGTTGTGATGTTTCAGTGATCAAAAGAGCCTATTACCTTTTACCAATGGGAGAGGTACCCAGGTAGACACATTTCTTATTTTTAAAAATTGCTTTAATGCTTCTGTTTCTGAGAAGATGGAGTAGATGTATTTTCCCTATTCATCCTGCTAAGTACAACTCAGTTCTGGGTATTATGTATAAAACAAACATAAGAAGACTCTTAAAGGCAGAAGGAAGAAAATAGATAGGAAAGGTACCTCAGGACCCAAGGGATGATATAGTGGTGAATTCTCTGGGTTTTCTTTGAGTCACATATTCCATATTTGTTGCTGAACAAACCAGCAACTTAGACCTAGAAATGTCAATAGGCACAGACAAAAAATGTCCAACGACGACGCGCTCTCTCTAACTAAAGGACTAGGAAAAGGACAACTTAGCAAGATTGAAAACTTCTAGTCAATAATTGCCCTATGCCAGCCAAACATTACAGAAAAACAAATATGGCCCCACTCTCCCTTATGCTGACAAAGACTGATTGGGGAGCCTAGTCATATATTCTCAGGATACTGTTATAAGGTGCCCTAATACTGCCATCGGGTGGTATCAGAGACAATCAAATAGGAAGCCAAGACTTTCATCTCCATCAGCTATTAACAAGGACCACCGTCCCCTTGTGGTGATAGTGGAAACCATGTGGAAAGTTTGGACTTCTACCCCCACCCATCTGTAATGAGGCACCACTCCATTTTTTCACTGGGTTGTTGTCAGAGGAAGCCTTTCAACATTGCCAAATGATAATGCGGCTACTCACACCATGGTGTCAATGGAGACCATGGGAGAATCTGGAACTCTCACACATACAGCGGTAGTAGGAGATCTTCACTTTGGATGTTGATGGAAGCTGAATAATGAACCTAGACTTCTACCTTCACCAGGCAAGATGACTCCCATATCTTTCCTCTGATAGAACAATGTCAGAAAAAGTCAGCCAAATCAGATTTAAATAAAAACATAATACAAAAAGTCCAGATTGAAATTGAAATATACTAGTTATAGAAATAACTAGTAAAATCTCAATTAAATGAAAAAAGACAATCGATAGATATCAATACTAAGATGATAGAGATGTTAGAATTATCAGACAGTGATTTAAGCAGCCATGAAATAAAATGTTTCGACAAACAGTTATGAACACATTTGAATCAAATAATAAAAAAGAAAGCTTCGGCAAATAATAGTGTCAATAAAGAATTAGATGGCATAAAGAAGAAACAAACAGGAAATTTTAGAACTTAAAAAATACAATAACCAAAATTAAAAGTCCAGGGGTTGGCCTCGACAGCAGAATGGAAGGGACAGAGGAAAGAAATCAGTGAAATGGAGATAGAACAATAAAAATTATCCATTCTAAACAACACAGAGAAAACAGACTGGGAAAAAATAAATAAATAGAGACTCTTGGACCCATGAGAATATAACTAAAGACCTAGCATTCATGTCATTGGAGTTCCAGGAGGAGAAGAAAACAAGAGTGGGGCTGAAAGTACTCACATAAATAATGGCTGAAAATGTCCCACATATGGCATATAACTAAACTTATAGATTCTAGAAGTTGAGTGAATCCCAAATAGGATAAACACAAAAAATGAAACCTATATCAAGACATATTATATTTAAACTTCTGAAAACTAAGCACAAAAATAAAATTTTGAAAGCCAATAGAACAAAGTGACACCTTACCTAGAGATGAAAAATACTATTTTTATTCAACACGTTGTTGGAAATTCTACTCAGTGAAATAATATTAGAAAAAGAAATAAAAGGCATGCAGAGCGAAGAGAAAGAAATAAAACTGTCCCTACTTGCAGATGGCATAAGGTCAATGTTAAAAATCACCCCAAAACTATAAAAAAAAATCCTTTTAAAACTTGTAATTTCAGCAGTTTCGAGATGTAATATAAATATTTAAGAATAAATTATATTTATTTAAACTATCATGAATTCATGAATATCAAAATGAAAAACAAAACACAAAGAAACAACTAAAATATATCATTTACAATCAACAAAATATTAAATGGTTAGGTGTAAATCTAAGAAAACATGTACAACATTTATGTGCTAAAGTTACAGAATGATGAGATAAATCTAAAAATAGGATCTAAGTAAATAGAGGTACACATTGTGTTCATTGATTGGAAGATTCAACATAGTAAAAGTGTCAGTTCTCCACAAAGTGATATAAAAGTATAATTCATTCTTATCAAAATTCCAGCAAGTGTGTTTGTATGTATAGACAAGAACATTCTAAATTTATATGGAAAGGCAAAAAACTTCTAATAGTTAAAACAATATTGAAGAAGAAAAGCAACGTGGGAAAAGTTAGTCTATGTGACTTAAAGATTAATTATATAGCTCCATTCATCAAGACTGTGTTGTACTGGTGGAGAGATAGACATATAGGTCAAGAGAACAGAAAACTAGAAATAGACCCACAGAAATATGCCCAAGTGATTTTTTACAAAAATATAAAAGCAAGTCAATGGAGGAAAGATAACTTTAAACAAATGATGCTGGAATAATGAGAAATTCTTAAGTAAAAATAATGAACCTTAAAATGTCTCATGACTTATATAACAAAATTAACTCAAAATGGATCAGGGACTTAAAGGTAAAATGTAAAACTATAAAACTTTCTGGAAAAAAGGCATTGGGGAAAATCTTCGGAATCTAGGGCTAGGCAAAGAGTTATTAGACTCGACATCAAAAAGCATAAACCATAAAAGGGAAAAATTAATACACTGCACTTTATCAAAATTTAATGTTTTGCTCTGTGAAATACCATTAAAGAGATAAAAGGCAGGAGTGGGAGAAAATATGCACAAACCACATATCTGACAAAGAAATAATATCAAATCAAATCAAATAAAAATATTATCTAAAAACTCATATAGGAAAAGTTATTTGCACTCTGATGTTCCTGGCAGCATTATTCACGGTGGCCAGGACATGGAAGCAACCAAAGTGTCCTACAATAGATGATTGGATAAAGAAGCTGTGGTATATATATACAATGGAATATTATTCAGCCATAAGAAGAGATGAAGTACTGACATTTGCGGCAACATGGTTGGACTTCGAGATAATCATGCTAAACGAAATTAGCCATACAGAAAAAGTTGAAAACCACATGATATCAATTATATGTGGGATATAAACCTAAAAGCAACAAATGAACAGGACAAACAGAGACTCATGGACATGGACTATAGACTAGTGGTTATCAGATGGTAGGGGATGGTTGGAGGAGAAGGTAGATGGGGTAAAGTGGGTCAAATATGTGGTGACAGAAAGAAATCTAACTATGGAAGGTGAACACACATGTAAATATATATATATATGCCTTACTGTTAAACTGTACAACTGAAATGTATTGGATTTCGTTAACCAATGTCACCATTAAAAAATTAATAAGAATATCTATAATATTATCTAGTAATTAAGCAAAATCTCAAAATTGTACAGTAAGAAAATCAAATAATAAATTAGAAGAAAACAGGCAAAAGATATAAGGAAACATTTCACTGAAGAGGATGTACAGATTGCCAATGGCACATGAAAAAGTTTAATATCTCTACACATTAGGGAAATACAGATTGAAGCCACAATAATATATCACTGCATATTTATCAAAATGACTAAAAAACAAACAAAAAATAGTGACAAAGCCAAATGTTGGGGAGTGTATGGAAAATATTGACCATTCATGCACTGCTGGTGGGAACATAAAATGGTATAGCCGCTGTGCAACAGTTGAAAGTTTCTTTGAAAATTAAACATGCACATACTACATGATCCAGCAATTGTATTCCTGGGCATTTATTCACAATAAATAGATTTACATTCCTACACATACACAAAAACCTGAACACGAACATTTATATTAGCTTTCTTCACAATAGTAAAAAACTAGAGATGATGTAGATGTCTTTCAATGGATAATGGTTAAACAAACTTTGGAACACCCATACCATAGACTATTACTCAACAATAAAAAAAAGAACAAAACTATTGATTCACATACAACCTGGATGAATCTGAAGAGGATTATGCTGAATGAAAATAGCTAATCCTCCATTTTTTTTTACTATATGATTCCATTTGTGTAACATTCTCAAAATGGTATAACTACAGAAATAGGGAGCACTTTAATAATTTCCAGGAGTGAAGGAGGAGATGGGAATGGGAAGGAAGAGAGTGTTGCTGTAAAAGGGCAACATGAAGGATCTGATAGAACTGTGGTGATAGAACAGTTCTGTGTCATGACTGTATCAATGTCAGTATCCTGGTTGTGATATTGCATTATAGTTCTGCATGAGGTTATCATTGGAGGAAACTGGGTAAAGAGTACATGAGATCTCTGTGTACTATTTCTTATATCTGCATGCTAATGTGCAATTACCTCAAATTAAAAAGCAGAATTAGAAAAAATTGTTTGGGTGGAAAAAAAAGAAAGCAGAAAAATGATGGCAATGTGGTTCTTGGCTTTATCTTTCAAGAAATGAAATGTAAAATTTGGCCATAGGAACTAAGGTTCATTTTTGGATAGGACAAGCCACACTTTTCTATACATAACTGTTTGTATATAAAGTGTTTGTCCCTTTCTTGACCTTCAGGGATAATGAGTACATGTCCAAAATGACTGGCAAAACTTGAACAATGAAACCCAGAAGAAAACTGAATGAAAGATTACCAACAGAGGAAACATCTTTGGATATTTTTTACATTGGACAGTAATGTTAAAACATTCTAAAAATCACAAAGAAATAAATTATTAGCTATAGCTTACTGTTAAAATACTTACTGTTAGATAATTTTAAAGCTATTTGAAATGGATCACAAAACTAAATGGTTTTTATTGTTTTAGCTTTTATGTTGGAGCAAATTAGTAAACAATTTTATTCTATATTTTGTACTTAATACTTGCTCAAAGAAGCAAAAACCCATTTTGAAAAGACTACACAAGGGAGATTAAAAAATAAATTCAGTCCAATAAATATATACTTGGCTAGTGAATCAATATTTATTTCAGTAATTCAGTATTGTTACAGTGGAATTAATCTCTTTTAATCTGTCAAAATGAAAAAAATACCTTGTTATTTGTACTTTCATAAAAATAAGTAATGATAAATAGTATTATGGTAGATTTAATTTTTATAAAGGTCAAGAATTTTAGAAGTCCACCTATAAAAATATAACAGGATTACTGATCTACTTTGGCTTCATACTCCCAAATGATAAAAGGAAAAATAATACATCATATGGTCAGTTAAGGTGGTTAAAATTTTACACATACACACATATAAAATAAGGGCACACTAAATTTCCTTTTATTTAAGACTTAGCTCCTTGGGTTGCAACCATTCAGGACAAAAGTCAAGGTATGAAAATCCATTCTGCTTAGGCTAATGTTCCTTTTTTGAACCCTCCTCCGATCCAGCATGCAGATACATATCTTAGCCTCCATCAACCTGGCTAATACCGTTCACCTTTTCCTGGTGATTCCCAGAAACCCGCCCAACTTTCAGGCCCACCCAAGCCACTTCCAGTGGCTTTTCCATATAAAAGATCTGTCTTGGCTCATGTTGTTGACTTTCCTAAAAATCTCTCAAAGGTTCACAAACCCATAAACAAGCAGCATCTGGCCTCAGTGTGCTCCGTACCTGTTAAGAAACCCCAAGCCCAGCATTAATGACATCCAGCCTAGTTCATAGTGTAGTATGTCCCAGACACCTCCAAGCTCAACATAAAGGGAAACAACCTGCAGATCACTTTGTAGCTCATACCAAGTGGCTTGGAGCAGGGCATAGGCAGTAGCTGAATTTAGCCCACAACAGAGCCCCTCCCAAGTGGCCCCAGTATCAACACAGCTGATGATAAGCTGCATACCACACCAGAGCACCACCCAATCACCTCAGCAAAAAAAAAAAGAAAAAAAAATAAAAAAAGAAAAAAACCCAAATGCCAGATGAGCAAGCACCAGAGCCTTGACAAAGTGAATCCTGGTCTTAGGGTCAGCGCCTGTTCAATAGCACCTCCACTGTAGTCACGGTCAGTCATTACAACCAATCAGATCTAGGGTCGATCTTTCCCATTGACCTGGAAACAGCAACCAAGGCTCAGCTACAACGGGAGTGCACAAACAATACACACAAGGAGCACACCTGTAGCACCTATCTCAGGTAATCAGGGAGACTGTGCCACTGGGCCCCATAGGATACCTACTAGATAAGTCCATTCTACCTAATACAGAGAATCAAACACAGGGAGACAGCAAAAATGCGAATACAAAGAAACATGTCCGAAATGAAAGAACAGAACAAAGTTCTAGAAAAAGAACTAGACAAAATGGAGACAAGCAATCTACCAGATGCAGAGTTCAAAACACTGGCTATAAGGATGCTCAATGATTGCAGTGAAAACTTTAACAGAGAGATAGGCAACATAAAAATTGAGATAGAAAACATAAAAAAAAAGTTAGAAATGAAGAATACGATAACTGAAATGAAATATACATTACAGAGAATCAACAGTAGATTAGATGAAGCAGAGACTCAAAACAGTGATTTGGAAGAGAAGGTAGCAGAAAACACCTAATCAGAACAACAAACAGAAAAAAAAAAGAATCCAAAATAATGAGGATATTTTAGGGGCCTCTGGTACAACATCAAGTGTACCAATATTCTCATCTTAGGGATACCAGAAGGAGAAGAGAGAGAGCAAGAAATTGAAAACCTATTTCAAGAAATAATGATGGAAAACTGCCCTAACCTGGCAAAGTGTCCCAAACAAGATGAATGCAAACAGGCTCACACCAAGATACACCATCATTAAAATGCCAAGGGTTAAAGACAAAAAAAGAATCTTAAAAGCATCAAGAGAAAAGCAATTAGTTACCTACTGGGGAGCTCCTATAAGATTGTCAGCTGATTTCTCAACAGAAACTTTGCAGGCCAGAATGACTTGGCACAAAATATTCAATTTTATTCCTAATGGATAAATAGATGAAGAAAGGGTGATGCATACATATATTGAATGGACTATTACTCAACCATAAAAAGGAATGAAGTCTTGCTAACTGGAACGACTTGGATGGACCTAGAAGTTATTATGCTGAATGGAGTAAATCAGACAGAGAAAGACAAATGTCATATGATTTCACTTATATGTAGAATCAAGAGAACAGGATAAATAAACAAACGAAACAGAAACAATCCTATAGATATTCAGAACATTTTTATGGTTACAGGATGGAGGGGTGGGGCAATGGGTCAAAGGGGGCAGGGATTAAGAGGTACAAATTGGTAGTTACAATATAGTCATGAGTATATATAGCATGGGGAATATAGTCAAAAATATTGTAATAACTATGTATGGTGTCAGATGTGTACTGGATTTATCAGGGTGATCTCTTTGTAAATTATATAAATGTCTAATCACTGTGTTGTAAATTTGAAACTAATATAATTTTATATTTCAACTGTAATTTAAAAATGAAAAAAATATATATATTTTACAAAAGAAAAAACCCATTCTTCTTGATGGCTTGAACTATCATCAGGTAAGGTTGTATCATATAGAAAACATCCTTAGTTTTATTTGAGAGGTGTGATAGTCTAGTTGTTTAAACCTATTAGTGCCTTATTAATTATATATTTCTATGTAGAAAGCTGCCCTAAAACTTAGTAGTTAAAAAATGCAAACACTATTATTATTTAACAGTTTTTGTTGGTCAGGAATTTGGGAGTGATTTAGTTGGGTGGTTCTGGCTCAGCATCTCTTAAGAGGTTGCAGTCAAGAAGTTGGCTGAGGCTGCAGTCATTAGAAATCTTGACTGAGGCTTTAGGATCCACTTCAAGATTGCTCACTCACAAGGCTATTAGTAGAAGGTCTCAGTTTCTCACCATAGTAGGCCTCTTCATAGGCTGCTTGAGTGTCCTCGCAACATCCTCCAGAGTTAGTCTGAGAGTAAGAAAGAAGCCACAGTGCCTTTATAATCTAGTCTCCAAGGTCACACACTGCTGCTTCTGCTTTACTCTAATTGTTAGAAGTGACTCATTAAGGCCAGTCCATACTCCAAGGAAAGAGAATTAGGCTCCATTTCTTTAAGAGAAGAGTTTCAAAGAATTTGTTGACATTTTTTAAAAAGCTCAACTATGGCCGACTTTAGTTTATTCTGGGTATCTTCCCTTGCACTCAGTTGATAAAACTCACATTAGTCACACATCAAATAAGGTATCAGTTATACAGAACTCAAATCATGTTTCATAATGTTCAATGTCAGCCAAAAAATGGAAAATATGATGACTCAAAACATGAGATTTTAAAACTGCAATTTATAAGAGTTCTGCCTAAGGTGTGCAATCACCTTGTAAAGAGATGTCTATATTAAGAGAGGCTTCCCAGGTGGCATCCCCATTCATAAGCATGAGAGTTTTAGAAGTATCATTGGAAGAGTTTGATGTACATGTAGACAAAAGACAATTGCATTGGCCACAGGCTGTTACTGCCACCAACATTAACATCTGAAGTAGCAACATCTCACCAGTATATTAGCCACACTTAGGAAACTGCTCGAAATAATGTAAATAACCAAGAACTTGAATGATTTTTTTTCAGGTAAAAATGTAATTCAAATTTTAGACATATTACATTAAGAAATATTATTATAAATATTCAGACATTACATATGTACCTGGCAAAAAGTTCAGAAGTTCATCATTACCACTTATCCTGGTTCTTTTCCCAAAAGAAGTCCTTGGTTAACAGTTTCATGTGTACTGCTTCTCAGATTTTAGTATGGGTCAAGGGGATTTTGTTAGAATTTAGATTCTGATTCAGCATATTTGGGATGGGCCTGGTATTCTGCATTTCTTTTTTTCTCTAGCTTTATTGAGGAATAATTAACAAATATAATTGTATATTTTGTAGTATACAAAATAATAATTATATATGTATATATGTATGCACACACATTGTGAAATGGTTACCAAGATCAATATATATAACACATCCATCATTACACATAGTTAACACATTTTTTCTTATTTTGTGAGAATTCTGAAGATCTACTCTCAGCAAATTTTAAGTATATAACATTAATTATAGATTATATGCTGTACATTAGATCCTCAGAGCTTATTCATCTTAGAATCGAAAGTTTATAAACTTTGATCTACATCTTCCTATTTCCTCCTCCCCAGCCCCCTGGCAACCACCATTCTATTCTCTGTTTTTATGAAATCACCTTTTTTTTTTAAGTTTCCACATATAAGTGATACCATATAATATTTGTCTTTCTCTGTCTGTCTAATTTCACTTACTATAATGCCCTTCCAAGTTTATCCACACTGTTACAAATGGCAGGATTTCCTTCCTTTTTTATGGCTGAATAGCATTTCATTGTACATATTCATATATATCCTAGTTTCTTTTCCTGGACAGACATTTTTCTGACTTCATAGTCCATGCAGCTTTCTGGGAGAATAGCAGGCCTTATGTATTATTGACTCATTTTAATAGTTCACATAGGCTAATAGTATTATACTCTAAGGTCTTCTTGGCCAAGCATGTTATAATCTTATTAATCGGGTTGACATATGTTTTAGTAGATCCTAGAAGTTCTATTTTCTTATTTGATGCCTTCAAACACAGTAGATTTCCCACTGTACAAGGACATTAGAATGATGATGATTACATTGATTTAAGTCTTTTAATACACTACTACATTCTGAACCCCACTGTAAGCTAGAAGCAAAGTAAGACATACCTCTTAAGTCCAAGATAGTATAGCACTGATTAATGTAGATACTTACAATTTCATAATAGAGATGGATAAAGAAAACATTAATTGGTCACCAAATTATGTACAACTCAAATGAGAGGAACTTTTTTATAAATAATTTTAGGAAAATTAAACAGAACACTTACACTTTCTACAGTGACTAGTAGATACACTGATCTTATTACCAAGAGGTAAAAGTGGCTGAAAATATAATTAGGCCAAGGATAACTTAGAGTAAATTTCTAGATGATACACTCATAATAAAATAAGGACAGATAAGAATATATAGATCTTTTGCTAACTTTTTGAGGTTCACATCAAGGATTGCACCATCCTACCAGAGCCATATATTTTGATGCTCTTGTCAGAAATAGCATGAGTGTGTGTGTGTGTGTTTGCATGTGTGTGTGTGTGTGTGCATAGTAGTAGTAGTAGTAGTAGTAGTAGTAGTAGTTGTAGGTGTAGTAGCAGTAGTAGGAATAAGTAAATTTTGTAGAGCCTATAAATGTGACAAGAAAGAAATGGACTCTATTTGCAAAAAAAAAAAAACAACAAAAAACCTAAAATTGATTTTCATAGTTAAAGATATTAATTGAAAGTTATGTATAACCTATGTGTGATCCATTAGTGTAGGGCAAGTCAGGTGTAGAACAAACAACATTCTGAACAGTGAGTTGTTGCTTTTTTTTTTTCTTAAAGAAAATGTGCTTTTTGTGCAGTTAAATCCAGGATTTCTGGCTTGAGGGGCAGATGAAGTCATGGTATCCTTTGTAAAATTTGTCAACTATATACTCTATGAAAGAGGGAAAATCCAAAAGACCTTATTAGGCAAAGATACCGCCACAAAGGCCAATAGAAACCAAATATCACTTATTAACAGGACCCAAACAAGTGATGGCAAGGAAACAAACATAAAATGATAATGCATAAACTCAAAGAGAAACAAAACAAGACAACCACTGAACAACATACTCTAGAGACATATATCTGAGTCATTTTGGGTCGACCTGATGAAGTGCTTTGCACAAAATAGGTGCCCAATAAATAAGTTTTGTCCTTTCTTGTCTGATGAATACTAGAAGAAATAGATTGTCATATAAAGATTTGTTATTAAGTTATAATATTTCTCTTTCTCCCATCTATCTACTCTACACTCCAAAACAAAGAAATAAATAATAGACACATGAATACATACAACTCAATTTCTTCTTTCTTCTCTCTCTACCTGTTCTTCTCCACAACAATAAGAAGGTAAATAATGAGGACAAAAAAATAAAAGACATAGCTTAATCTCTCAATATTTCAACTCAGACAAGAACCTGATAATTGCAATGAGTAAAATCTTCTGTCTGATGTGTCATGTTTATACAAATAATCTAATTCCTTAATCGATAAAATATCATTGTTAGAAGAATTAAAATCAGAAAAGAACTGTGATCTCATTGCAACATATTCTACTGTTTGATTTCATGTTTTTTTTTAAAGACTCAGATTTATGGCTAAACTGGTAAATAGATTCTCTCTATCAAAAAACATATTCTGACACTGAAGTAATACAGATAGTTGCGAATTAGGATGAGCCTATTTATAACATTTTTTACAGCCAAACATTTCTGTTAGAACATATGAAGAGTAACATTGCCTGGACAATATTATAAAGCCCAACAAGCCAAAAGTTACAAAGTAATTGGCAATAAAGAAGACGACTTCAGAATTAGAAGAAAAACGCTTATTTTCTAACTAAAGAAATTTTACATGTATATAGAATGTGATGGGTTGAAAAGGGATGGAATGGAATGCAGTAGAGTAGGAAAGATGGGGTGTCCCACGAGATTGCACTGTAAAAGACCAAAGACTGGTGATTGGTGCTTGGGTTCTGACTTCGAGCCCAATTACATGTTTGCCTTCAGTAAAGAAAGGTGATACTTGGACACTTGTTAGAAACAGAATCTCTGGCTCAATAGATCAGGGGTATGACATAATATTACTTTCCTTATATTGGGCTTGCAGTAGTAGGAAATATGCAAATAAAATTCTAATGAAAAGTAGTCAGCTTGCATAGTCCTACTGAAAAAGCTTTGTTCTCAGAACCACTTGAAAGTTTTTCTATCATTTTAATTATTCTAAAATTGCTTAAAATTTCCACATTTCCCTGTGGCTTCTGCCCATCTTCTTCTCTAGGGATTGTCTGTCAATGGGGTAGGTGAGAAGGATAGGAAAGAAGAATTAAACTGAAGATTTTCCTGTACCTAGGTTTCACAGACTATCCAAATTCATTTTCTTTCAGCCTAAATTGTAATAACAGAAAAAGAAGTTGATGTGTTTCTGAGAGCCACGGTGGTGTGTTCTGAGAAGCAAAGAGGGAAAACTATTTTAAAGTAGGAAATTAATAAATGCCAGAAACATGACCTTGGGTGTAGTATTCAAATAGAGCTTGCTTATTTGCAGAAGAGCCAATAAAATAAGTCTTTAGTCTGAGAATAAATGTCAGTAGAGAAGCAATGATGAAGGACAAGAAAAAAAAAGGTTGAAGTCTTTTGTTTAATAAGGAAATGTTCTGATTGAAAATAGTTGAAAAAGACCATGTTTGATACATCTTCCAAGGCAAGCCACTTATCTACTTATTTTTGAATTAATATAGACCTATTTCATATTAATATTGAATATTGAATATGACCTTTATTCAAAATGTTAAAGAGAAAACTTTTCATTTGAGTTTTAAAACTTCAGGTGTTACAGGCTAAGGGAAGAGATTAAAAGAGGTAAGAGAAAGGTGGAATTTGAGCCTATGAAGTGTTAACCTAGAGAGAAAATAAATGGTCTAAAAGAAAAACTCTTGCTTCTTCATTTGAGTAGGGGAGAGAGAGACCTAATTTCTGTCTTCAAATGACCTCTAGAAATATTGACAAAAGCTCATAATACTTTGAAAAGTTCTTCTGGAGTGCAGAGTTCAAAAGATTTGTGTGTTCAGTTTCAGTCATCACCTCAAAGGTCAAAAAATGACTCACAGCCAAGCCACTGAAATCTCCAGGGCTTGCTTTTGACATTTCTGTGGCTTCTTTTTCATCCTTGGATCAAGTGGGGGCACATTTGAAGGATGTTACTTGTAGCGCTCCGATTCCCTAACATAAGGAGTGCATGTACACAAATATTGTATACACACATATTGTGGGAGTTACAAAATAAGGCCTCAAAATCAATTTATAAAAGAGATTGAAATTCCGCTTCCTGACTCATCCTCCCCCACACATATATGTACAGGCAAACACACATATACACACAATGTACTGAATGGCCCTGTTCTCTTAAATCAAAATGTTTAATCTCAGAGAGGAAGCAGCATTTAACTTGAGAAATTCCAAAGACACATCTTTAAGATAAACTTCATATGAATAATACTTGTTTGAAGGTGGAAAAGAATACATTTTTTTCTTTCTTTCTAGGTTTTTAAATTGCTCTACTTCCAGGAGTAAAAAAAAAAAAATAATAATAAAATAAATAACATAATGGTCTACTAAATTAAAAGAAAAATGATCAGCAAAAAGAAAGGAAGGAGGGGAGGAAGGAAGGAATGAATGAAGGGAGGGAAGGAGGGAAGGTGGAAGGGAAGAAAGGAGAAAAGAAGGAAGACCCATAACCTGAGATATATAAAATAGTGTTGTTATATCATACATGGTGAAATCCCTTTGGATTCATAAACTCACCGAGTTTCAAAAATGTTCCATTTCATACTGCATCTGCAATATGCCATTACTTTGCCAAACAATGGGTAGTGGTTCTGCTTTTGAGCATAACAAATTATTTCTAATATTTTGTCATGTCATCATCATCTCATGGACTTTTTAATGCCAGGCATAAGGAAAAAGGGGTAATCCAAGTTTCCAAAGAAAACTGAAATCTGAAAGAGGGAATTTTCTAGGGATCCCAAAGATATTCTTTCCCCATCCCACTACTACATAGTACTACTCAGTTCAGTATCATGTTGGTGTTGTGTCTTTTGGTTTGTTTGGCTCTTGTTTTTTTTTTACTGAACTTTATCATATAGTTTTCTATAAATGTGCATTCATTCTTGTCTTCCTATCTAGATTATAAGCAGAGGTAATAATTTCCCCTTTTCTTTTATCCCCCATAGATCACGACACGGTATTGAGTGTACAGTAGATGCCCGATAAATATGTGTTAATAAAGTGATAACATACCATTCGTGACACAGTATGCAATTTCACCAGATCCAGATCACCTCTTTTGTATTTCTTTCCTTCCTCCTTCCTTTCTTTTCCTCTCCTTTCCTCTTTCCTTCCTTCCTTATAATACTATGTTTATTGTGGGCCTACTATGTATTTTTCATTATACTAGTATAAAAATTAATATAAACCACAGTTATTCCCTTGAACAAGCTTAGAGTTTAATCAGAGAATTAATATTTATGTGAGAAACTGTTAAGTAAGATTTAGTGCCTTAATAAACTGTAAAGGCAATAGGCGTTATGAATTTAGAGAAAGGAACATGATGGGTTAAATTGGTTAAAGGAGGTCTCCTACAAGAAAAGATATTAGAAATGAGCTCTGAGCAACAATATCTATCTTATTATGTTCTTGTAAATACTAGGTTGCCTAATGAATTTGAAGACTAAACACAGTGTCTTATACATGCTAAACAGTCAACAAAAAGTATCCCTGATGACAATGCTAATGATGGCAGAAAGATGAGAAGGAGAATTAGACAGGTGGAGAGGCTGGTAATTTTCAGGAAGTAAAAAGCATCTGAGCAAACATTAGGTTTTAGGACAAGCATGGCATGATGAGGAACGTTAAGTTAAAATAGAGTATTCATTCTGAAGAATCAATGTAACAGAGAAGAATGTCCATGTCAAGATGGGGAGGACTTTGAGGGTCAGGCTGATGCATTACAACTTACTTTTCTATGGGCGGGGAGAAGCCACTGACATTTGATGGGTTCTTGTTGCAGTCAAATGGATTTTTAGGTCCTTTCACTAAGACTTGCACAACATGGACCTATATTCCCCGAACACAACCCAGTAAAAAGAAATATTCAGGCAATCAAATGAAAAATTTTATCTAAAGTTGTCTATTAAATGGATTGACAGTTCTTCTAACTCCAGCCTCTAACTTCCTACCTTAAAATGGCTGAATCAAATGGTTATTTTGATAGAGACACAACAAGTGTGGCTCCAAAGACATATACTCAGTGAAGGCCAAGTGGAAAGATTATGGATTATATTGAAATTATTATTGTATGGGGCCACCTCCTCTAATATTGTATCACATCCTGAAGTTATAAAATGATAATTAGCTATTAAATTGGCTTACAACACTTAATGTGTTAAATATTGTACAAAGCCTGTCCATGCTTTTGGGAGGTCTCTGCAGGAGAGTGAACACAAAACTGAAAAGTGAGAGAGTTAGCAAAAGGAGAAAATAGTTGGAAAAAAAGAAAAAAAAGCAGTAAGGCAGAGTCCCAGTTTTCAAAAATCCAAGAGGGTTGAAAAGTCATAAGATAGACTTCCATCACTGGGAATAACTGAGAAATTGAAATTTCATTAAGTGGAAATATAACGCATAAGGCACATTGTAAAACCAGCGCCTTAGGGAACATAATGTAAATAAAGATACAGACTTCACAGAATCATAGAACTTAAGAAAAATCTTGAGATATCATTTTGTCCATTCTCCTCATCTTTAAGCAAAACCTCACCTCAATCATTCCAGACAAGAGGGAATCTATCCTATTTGAAACCACAAAGTAAAATAGCCCAGAGGTAATTTCATAACCTCCATAGTAATATATTCTGATGTTTGACAGCCTTCATGGAAGTAAATTCTTAAACTTTCTCTTGCTATAGTGGCATTTCCTATGGCTCCACCTATACTTCAAGTGGGGAGCATCTTGTCCTAATGATTGCCCTTCAGGTCCTGGAAGGTCATTACTAAGTCACCTTTTCGCCAGCTTTTCTATGGGCTGAACAATCTCAATTTCATTTGTTTTTTTCTCTTCTTCAGCTTATTTTCCTGCTGTTTATCATTACTGCTCTGGAATAGCTTTACAATAAAAAACAAACAAACAAACAAACAAACAAACTATATCTGCGTCTTTCATGCCAAATAATCATACAATTAAAGCTTTAACTTAAAAGAAAATAAAAAGCATATATCCGCCTAGACTACTAAGGCCAAGAATATTTTTAAAATTATCCTCTTTTCGTTTTCTCAATGACAAATGCCCGTGGAAAATCTTACTTAACCTAAAAAACAGTATTCCTCTAAAGAGTTGAACTGTGCAGAAGGATTATTTCTGCTGTGGACAGAGATCAACTTTTTTTTTTCTCTTTTCATGGGTAAATCATGTAGTTACATAAAAGGAAAAAAAAAGAATTACTCAAAGTGCCACTGACATAGGAAGTTTTACCAACTTAAATAGCCTTAGGCGAGGGTCATTTCCTGAACTCATAACCTACCTTTCCTGGTTCTCTGTAACCCAAATAGAGCTAGTGAAAGGGGAAAAACTCTAGTCTTTCAAATACTAAAGTAACACTTTCACGAAATCTAAGGGAAAAATACTGTCAGAGGGTTGAAATATTTGAGCCATAAAATATAGTAAGCCAACTCTGAACTGCTGTCTCACCACTGCAAATTCAGATGAAAGTTTTTGTATTGTTTCGAAAGCAATATAATTTACCAACATGATTGTACATTATGCCATTTACAAAGCCTTGATCATTTGTCTGCTCGCTTGGAAGCTAGGCCCTGGGCCACTGTTAAAGTTTAGGAGTAAATCCCACATCAAACAGGTTAATTTGTAGCTTGATTCCCATGTGAGCTTTTTAGCTTCATTCTGTTACATGGGCACCGGGAAACTTGTGAATCTGTTATAATTTCCTACTTTCATCTACCAGTAACTCAGAAAATGTTACTTTGGCAATATAAAAGGCTTTAACCCTAGCTTTAAATAACCTACTGACTTTTGTCTCCCACCACTGTCACTAAGTGCATTGTATTCTACTTTCCCTTCAGCCTAGAGCTCTGAGACTACATTGGCACTTGGGAATTGACTGAACTGGAAGTTTTGTCCTGTTATACTTTCTCTGACCCTTTTGGTGGCTTCATAGGAATTCTCCACCCTCAGACAAGCACACAAACTTGGTTAATTAGCTTGCTTATGCTTTTTGCCAAAGGAATAATCACAGTTTTGTTTTGTTGCTTTGGAAAACAGAATATGCTACAATAGCTCTGTGCCAAGTATGTTAAACATCTAAGAGCTTCTCCCTCAGTTCAGTAAATGTTACAATACCATAAAGATGCAGCCCTAAGGGCATCAGAATTTTCCCTCCTCTCCCTTTTTTCTTCTTGTTGAGCACTTCACTGCTCTACAGATTATTTACAGTATCACAGACCCAGTGAAGTTGTTGAGGATTGTTTAACATAGCCACATCTACAAATTTGATTATTAATTTGCATCATAGAACTTGAAATCCACTTTCTTACTCTTCATTCCTTTCATTACTTTTGTCACTTTCTTGTCCCCTCCCAGTGTAAGATAACCTGCATAAAGCAAGCTGGACATGTTCCTAGAATTTTAGGCCACAGGCAGAAATTTTAGGAGCCATACCCCCATACTGAACATTTTCTACCTATCATCATTTGTATTAGAAAAGAACAAAAAGTATAATTCTTAGTACCAGATGAATTCATGATTGTCCTTTGCAGATTATCTATTTTTTTCCCAATGAGAAGGTTCTGTCATTCATTTATGAAATTGCTGCATAAGATCTACCCATTAGTAGGAAAGTTATTTTCTCATAAATACGAATAAACGTATCAAGTGCTTACAATGTTATAGGGATTTTGTGTACATTAAAATAATTCTTCCCAACAACATTGCATGGTATTATGAGCACTATTTTATAGAAATGGCAACAAGATCAGAGAACTTAAATAAAAAATTTATGTTCTTTTTCTTAACACTATGGCTATTTGAAGCATTGGACTGCTCATCAGTTCTAGCTTGTGACCAGCCACTTATCAAGTCAGCTGAGAGTTGTGCAATGTGTTAGTTCAGGTCCTCTGAGATACAGATATCATGGTAGGATTATACATGCAAGAGCTTTATTGGGGTAGGGACAGCCTGTGAGGTAAAATGGGGAGAAAGACAAAGGATGGAGGGAGACAAAGGAGGCTGTGAGAGCCAACAGACTGTGATATAGTTCTGACACTTGTGGAGAAGAGAGAAGGAAAAGGGGTAGTTAATGAAGTTTTAAACTACAGAGCAATTCTAAGAAAGTTTAGGCAAGGCCAATAGGAAATCTTTGAACTAATTCATCAGAGGAAACCAGCATCTCCCAAGAACGAGCTAGTCCTAGTGTCCTTGCCAAACTCAGTCACTGGCTGTGGGCGGCCTGTGAGAAGTGTGGCTCCCAATACAGTGGCAGATTCAGAGCAGAGCAGTTGAGGTTATCTATCAATTGTAGTCCCCCCACAGTAGGAGACGTGAGAGTCAGATTTTCATTATTGTAATAGGGATATAGGTTGAGCTAGATCAGGGGTCTATTTGAGGCCTTTGACCTAAGTAGGGAACATCTGGAATTGAAAACATACTGCAAGAGATGAAAAATAAAATAGCAAGCTTGGGAAATAGAGTCAAACAAATGGAGGAAAGGATCAGTAATTTCGAAGTCAGAAATCTAGGAATAAATCAAAAGGAAGAAGAGAGAAACCGAAGAATGAAAAATAATAAAAGAAAAATACAAGAACTATCAGATACCATCAGGAGAGGAAACATAAGAATAATGGGCATTCTTGAAGGGGAAGAAAAGGAGCAGGGATTAGAAAGCAATTTGCGACAAATAGTGGACTAGAATGTCCCAAATCTAAGGAATGAGCTGGAGCTTGGAATTCAAGAAGTCAAAACACACCCAATTATCTCAACCCAAAAAGGCCTTCTCCAAGTCATATTGTGTTAAAATTATCAAAAATCAATGACAAAGAAAGAATTCTCAGGGCAGACAGGGAGAAGAAGACGGTAACCTATAAATGAAAACCCATTAGATTATCATCGGACATTTTAGCACAAAAGTTACAAGCCAGAAAGGAGTAGAATCAAATATTCAAACTATTAAATGAAAAGAACTACCAACCAAGAATAATATATTCACCTAAGCTCTCCTTGAGACATAAAGGAGAAATAAAAAAACTTTCCAGACATACAAAAAATGAGGGAATTCTCCACTACGAGGCCTGCATTATAGGAAATACTGAAAGGGTCAGCTCACCTAAAAGAAAATGAAAAAAAAAAATAGTACGTAACTATGAGAAAGGCAACTAGCAGGCAGATAGAAGCAGAGGAGTGCAACCCTTATTAAAAACGGGGCATTATTAGCTTAAGCAATAAGAACAGATTTGCTATAGCAAGATAGTAAAGAACGTTCAGCGTACATAGAAACACAATGAGACAACGATGACTTCAAAGATCAAAATTTGAAATGGGAAATGGAGATAAGGTACATGCAGAAGAAAATAGACTAAATTTATATATATAACCACACACCAGAGATTCAGAACTGAAGTGTATAACATAAAACAAGAAAGACCAGAGGGAAAATCCACAAAACCCAAGCAAAA
>NW_024348530.1:209827-224830 GCF_902729225.1 Pteropus medius
GCAGATAAAAAGGAACCCTCATACACTGCTGGTGGGACTGCAAATTGGTACAGCCACTATGGAAAACAGTATGGAGGTTCCTCAAAAAACTAAGAATTGATCTACCATATGATCCAGCAATCCCAATACTGAGTATTTACCCCAAAGCCTTGAAAACCCATATCCAAAAAGATATTTGCACACTAATGTTCATAGCAGCATAATTCACGGTGGCCAGGATGTGGTAGCAACCAAAGTGTCCTACAACAGACGAATGGATAAAGAAGCTGTGGTACATAATATATACCATGAAATATTACTCAGCCATAAGAAGAGATGAAATAGCGCCATTTGCAACAACGTGGATAGACCTTGATCTAATCATGCTAAGCGAAATAAGCCAGACAGAAAAAGTTTAAAACAACATGATATCACTTATATGTGGTATATAAACCTAAAAGCAACAAACAAACAGGATAAACAAATAGAGAGTCATGGTCATGGACAATAGACTAGTGGTTACCAGATGGTAGGGCAGAGGCAGGGAATTAAATGGGATAAAGTGGTGACTGAAAGATATCTAACAACTATGGGCAGTGAGAACACAATGCCTTACTGTTAAATTTTACACCTGATCCTTACTGGGTTTCATTAACCAATGTCACCATAATAAAAAATATAAACAAAAAAAAATTAAAAAAATAAGAGCAGTAATTACAACCCTTTGCCTTCATAATGCAGGCCCTTTTCACGAATGAAATGTTTCAATATTTGAACTATTGGACAAAACCTCAGAAAATCAGTGATAAACCAATGCACATACCCCTCCCCCACACATGCACATGCACACACACCCTTCCACACATTACTGTGATCTAAGTTTAACTTCATATAATACAGTCATGCCTTCATTCTGGAGTGCAAAGCAACTCTGAACAGATTACCTTCCTTCATCCCTAGGATCACAATTAGAGCAAGAGAGAGAGCTTAGGATAGTTCCTGAGTACTCAGCATGGAATCAAGTCTATGTCATGGACAGGACAGGAAAACAAAACAAGAGTAAGAGAAGTAAGGTTTCTGGGAGTTGAAGTAAGGATGGTCAAGAGAGATAAAAAACGAGAGAGAAAGGAAAATAAAACACTGAACTTATGTTGGAGGTAGTAGCACATCTGTAATAATGACTTTGGCATTGACAAGGCTTGCTTGAATATATTATTGTACCATAAGACAACATTATCAATATGAGCCAGATGAGTCCTCATCAGAAAGTGTTACCACTGGGGTGGGGGATCAAATCACCAGCACAAATGACACCCTCTTGAGCAGTTTCAGACAAAATGCCAAAGGCTGACTGGCTGACATGAAAGATGGCAGATGAACAGTGTTCAAAAGGAGCTTCCCCAGCTGCTGATACTGTGTAAAACTTTGTCCAGCTGTGAAAATGTTTTCTGGGCTATAATAAAATTCTGGGAACAAGAAGCATGATCCAGGGAAGGCACACATTTGAATTGTTTTCTACTAGCCTGTGGTGGTGTTTCTGTCCCTGTCCTTGGTCTTTACACAGATTTGGCCCATCTCTGTAATATATTAAAAGAAACACACAGAAGCCCAAGTGTAGGCAATTGTAGCCCAAGTGTAGAACTCTGCCTCAGATCTTTATCCTCTTAATCCCCTACTTGCCCATTCAACCGGATCTCCTTTTTCCTAACTCTCAGATCATAATGACTCTACACTCTGCTAATGCTTGCTTTGGAAATTTATTTAGATTTATTTCTCTGGTTTATTTACCTCAGCTCTTTGTGTAAAATTTTCAACTTTAGACTTTGTGCACACCATAAGCATCACAAACACCTGCAGCTGTGCACAAGAGATAGCCATACCACCCACTCCAGTCCTGTACGGCCCACACTATTTATGCCAGCTTGTTTGGAATCCTTGCCAAGATAGGAGATGGGACATCTGGCATGAGGAATATTGCTACATTGAAAAAGCAGTTTAAAAATTCAAAAGTTGTATTTGGTTAAATGCTCAGGCTTCTGAAGGCCCAAAGGAGAATTAGAGGGACTGAGTCATGTTGGTGAAGATTAATTCTAAGGTGTGAAACGGGATTGCGGTTTGAGCAGAATGGGTGATGGCAGCATGTCCATAGAAGCAGTTGTGATACAGTGGAAAGAAAACTGGCCTAGGTATCAGGAAATCTGGGTTCTAGCCAAAATCAGCTCTGAATAGTTGTGTGAGTTTGAGTGAGTCCTGTCCCCAATATGGGCCTTGGTTTTCTTGTCTAATAAAAAAAGTATCTGATTAAATGACTTTCTGAAGTCAATTCCACCGGTCAGCATTTAGGACTTATTGATTGCTTAATGAGCAAGTGAAAAGGGCAGAAATGACTCTTTCTGAATACCCCGAAGCCTGTTTGCCAACGAGGAAGCTTTATTGCTGGAAAATAAAAGCAATAAATGGCAAAGCTGAATAGGAATTGGAACAGGTTATATGTTGTGAATCTGGGGCAGGAGGATAGAGGTGGTGAGGAGTAATTCATTTGAGAGAAAGACTTCCAATGGACTAAATTTCAAAAACGTGATTTGTAATGAAACTGGAATATATATGAGTATTTATTTTTAAGTGATGATATTTTAGGAACACTGAAGAGGCCCAATTGATGTCCAAAGCCTTCTCTGCTATTCTGCCATTACATTGTAATTCCCACATTCTTTGTGTCTGTTAGAAATCAAGTATATTACTATGGAAGTATGGCACATAAAGCCAGAATTGATCATTTACACCTGAGCATAAACTAATTTTTTCAGCTTAACAACCCACCTAGCAGGACCCTGAGAGCATGGAATGCAAGATAGGTAAATGCTGATGAGAGTAGGGGTATGGGGGAGTGAGGGCAGAGTCAGGGTAGGGAAGGGAAAATAGTCCAGAATGTGGAGGGATATTTAGGAGGAGAGATCAAGTAACACATTTTGTCCTTCTTCCCTGCTAGGGATGATTAACCACTGAGTGAATACTGTGAGAATGTGAGAAACTTAAAGAAACCTGCAACTTGTGTGAGGGAAATACACAGAAAGAGTTAGAAAGTGAAAGCAGAGGCACATGCTTTTTAAATCAGTTGTAGGCACACAAACCTAAGGGTTCAAACCTTTCTCCTGAGTTTCACACCCACTTATTCAATTACATACTGGACATCCACATCAGGGTATCCCATCAAGCACATAAAAAACACCCAGGGATGCCAAAAGAATAAAATAAAATTAACAATCAAACAAAAACAAAAGAAAAATATGACCACAACAGAAGGAAACACTGGCATCCATCAATATTCTGTATTCTCCATATTGGTTGATGGGACCACTGTCTAATTATCTTGTCTTACAAGTCAGAAATACAGAATTCCTTCCAGAATCTTTCCTTTTCTTCATCAATCCATCTTCCTTTCAATCATCACCAAGCCTTTAGGTACAAGGACATTTTTTCTTTTCAACAATCCAAATATTTGTTACCCCCTCTCCATTCTCTTTGTCACTGGGATACTTTGAGTCTACCTTGCTTACTGTCTGAATTACTGCAACATGCTCCTAACTGAGCAGCTTGTATTCAACTTCCTGCCATCATATCCTCCATAATGCTGTCAGAGTAATCTAAGATATAATTCTAGTCATGTCACATCTTTGCACATCACCACTGGCTTCCAGTTGCCTAAAGAATAAATCCCAAACTCCATTACAATGGCTTATAAGGCATGGTGTGGCATCTATCTACCTATGAACATTTGTGGTTCATCACTTCTCTACATGTTCTTTGTACTCTAACTTACATCAAATTACTTATCTTTTTGTATACTTGCAGTGCTAATCCATGTCCACGAGCCTTTGAATATGCAAACTCCTCCATACATCACCCATTTTGAATTAGCTAATTTCTCACCCTTTAGGACTTATCTCAGCCTAAGTCTAGCTACTTTGTGTCTAATTTTCACGAGTTCACCACCTATTGACAATACTATATTTATTCAGCCATCAATTCAATTTATAAAGAACTACCCAATTAGGACTCCCACAGCACTTACACTGGCATTGATGCACCTGTCAATCAGTTCCAGCCATTAATAGATTAGTTAGGAAGTACAAGAGCCTGGGTTTAAAGGAAAGGAAAAACACAAATGGTTAAACCTGTTTGGCTGTCTTAATTTTTTTTTTGTTTGTTTACTGAAAATACTTTGTGTACCTTAATGACCAATCCTTACGTTATGTTTTTAAACTTCTGAAATGGTTCGTGGCCTTCAGGCAAATAGCTTGTTGGTCCACCATAGTCTTTTGGTCACATCTGCGCACAATAAAAGCAAATACTATCAGCAATTTAATCTCCAAACAAAAAAGTCTGGCCTATGTGATCCTCTTGTAACTGGGCCTCAATGGATGTGGATATTTTGAGCCTATTGCAGAATTATTTGTAGTTATGGTACAAGAGAAAATAGACTGAAATAGCAAGAGGACTCCTGCCATGGTTGATATGAGGGTAGGGGAGTCCTGGGAAAGGTATCTTGCAGTAAGTCTGTGACTGGTCCATGCTGGTGCTAGGCACTCCTGAGTAGTTAGGTCACTAAAAGTTTTCCGCAAATTCATTTTTTCATGTGAATTCTTGCCTCTAATTCAAATCCTCAACATAAACCTGAATGAATTTATATATGAATTATACCAACAGTAACAACTACTAGAAGCTCCTCCCAATATTAAAAAAAAGCATAAGTAATTCTTATAGTCTTCAGCCAGATATAAAACATGTTAGAAAATTAAAATTAAAAAAAATTAAAAAAAGATGGAGACGGTGTGGCATTTATCAGGTTCTCTTTTTCAGTTTTAGCAGATATAAATAATGGTAAAGGGCAGACTCCAACTTTGACATGACTTGACTGGCTGTAATGAGAAACCAATGACTCCACAGAGTACCATGAAAAATAGTATGCTATAAGGTATATGTCACTTCTGCCAATAGGCTTTATGTCTTGAGTACTTTAAACTCAGGTTTTTTTTTTTTTCGTGTGTGTGAGTTTGTTGGATTTATTTCCCTTTTTCTGTCTTTTTTCTTGTTTTGGGGAAGAGGGAGAGATGAGTGGAGTCAATGACAATGAGATTTTGATTTAAAAAAATGGAGCTGGGATAGGATAGTTATTCTACAATAAAGATGATCAATGATGATTATTGGTGTGATGGCAAACTAAATTATAAATTTAAAAACCTTCTTTGGGGAGAAAAAGTTTTCTATAAGTGTTCACCCTTTTTTTAAGGATCTCCATTTGTAGAAGGTATCTTTAATTCTTAGCACAGAACAACTCTGCTTTCTAGAGGTGTATTCTAGATCTTCTGTTGCTCACTCTTTTAGAATTTCTATATTAAGTATCTTCTTAATGGTGATGGTCTGAGTGTTTTACAAGTGTTCACATCTTCCTTGTGCCGAATTTCATAAGAGCAAGGATTTAACTTGGTTGTATATGGAAAATGCCTAATGGAGAGTTATGGCATGTTGTCTCCCATGCAATGCAGTGAGTTCCTGATGGCTCTTATGTGAGGATTAAAGAGGTTATAATCATGATATAAGTTTAATTTAAGAAAGAAGTGTTTTAAAATTGTAAATTGATATAGCATGGAGGTATCCAGAATGATTTTAAGTTTGAAATAATAACTAACTTTACCTCCAAGCATAAATCTGATAAAATCCATAATGGATACTAGTATGTAATACTAAACTGGATACAACTCAATACTAGCTGGGAAAACTTACAAGAAAAGCAAAAATAAACCTCCCCAAACAGAACTTATTTCTACTTAGATTTCCTCTGTGGCTATATTATTCTATGAGCTAATTCAGGTTTAGGAAAGAAATACTAATTTTATCATTAATGCAATTTTCTTCTCTATTACTCGTCTGTGAGGCATTGCTCCTGGATGAATCTGGACAAAGAATAAGAGAAAAATACAAGCCAGGTCAACATAAAAGCCTGAGATGGATCAGGGGAATCCCAGCATGTGAATAAAGACTCTGGTTTTCTTTTTTTTTTCAGAAGAATATATTTGGCACCATATATGGTGCCCACAATGTGCAAAATCCCTGCTTTCAAAACTGAAATCTTTCATTTTCTATTAAGATTTAACTCAATTGCAATTTGATTTCCTCTGACAATTTTAATTATTTAGAATTATATTGTATTTTTCTTCTTTTCCCTTTAAGAGCCATTTCTGAAGCAGTGGTTCATTTCAAATGTTTTTGTATTAATTAGAGTTATGCTTCGTTCACATTATTAAAGGGGCTTCTGAAGCAGGAAACGTTCCTAGATACAAGAAAAAATTGTCAGTGTTGCAGGACTGATGAATCTGTAGGTCACCTGAGAATCAAGGAATAGAATCCTAGAATTTTCAAGGTGAAAAATCTCCTTCTTCTCCCTTCAGACAGGCAAACCGTACAGGATTAGTGGCTGTCTCTTTCCCCCTTCAAATTGTCTTTAGCAAGCATGTTTTCTTTTATTTAAAAAATCCTTCATGCAAATAGTAAGAATAACAACATCAAATAAACATAAAAGAAAACAAAAACAAAAACCTTTAAAAACTTTTAAGGTGTACACATTTTATAATGTATTTTATTACTGCCAAGCCCAGTATTTTATTTACTTAATGTTCTTCCTTATGTCTAACCTCACTTTTTCTTGCTTCAATTTATTGTTATTCCCCCTTGCTAAGAAAAAAGGAAAATGAGAGGTAAATTTAAAAAGCAAACTATTCAAGGGGAGTCTTCTTTATAGTATTTCTGAGTCAGCAAATGAATGGATATAGGGAGCAATGCCGTATAATTTAATACTTAGAACAAGTAATTGCCAGTCAGTTTGTTCGAAGGCTCAGCAAAATGCCAGGACAGAGGGGTGCAATGAAGTGTGTCTGATAAGATTGAAGGAGTCATTTCAGAATTTCCTCTTTATAAAATTTAAATTTAGTTTTCAATTTCCTAGAGTGACTATTCTAAATGGGCCAAGTGGTTCAGATAAAATAGGAACTGACCCACAATCACTCTCTAGCTTCAAGGGAAGGAGAAATAGAGCTTGGTTGAGGTTGTTTTTCATTTCTAAAGTCTGCACTAAGGTGAAATATATGTAATACCCTTTTCATGTGGAAAAGGCTGCAAGAATAAAGACTGAAACAAGACAAGTGGTATATATGCGGAGAGAAGGCTTTCCTCGCATTAGGCAGAAATAACTAATAGCAAGCTAATTATTCCTTCCTTCCCTTCTTCTTTGAGTCCCTCCTCACTTTCAGTTTCTATTTTCTCACCATCCCAACCCCGGAAAATGGAAAGCTACCCATTTCGGTTATAATTTGAACTTATAGGCTTCATCTCCTCCTACTACTCAATAGCCCAGAGGTTAGATTTAAAGCCATTTTATATACCATCTCCCTTAAACTTTCAGCTCAGTGACCTTGATGTCAGACAATGAAGATGAAGCTAGGGTGGTGAATTGCAGCTGTTGCCTGTAATGTGATCCCTTAGGGGAACGCCTGGCCTTTTGTGCAGGACCCTATAAAAGCAAGATTGCAAGATCAAAACTCTTCTCAAATATCACCTCCTTTGGGAAGCTTTCCCTGCACCCCACCCCCTGACTTCTTACCCAGTGTTCCAGTGATTCATGGTTTTTGCCTCTATTACAGAATTCATCATGTTACATTGTACTCTGTTGATTTCTCTGCCTCCTTCACTAGGCTGTGAGACTTTGGGGATGTAAACTGTCTTTTAGCTCTGTATCTCTGATGACTAGCATAGAGTCTGGCACATAACAGACTTTCAATAAATGTTTGCTGAATGAATGCCAGGTTCGCTCTAACACAGTCTGTATTCTAGGGTCACCTGGGGGGTATAAATTTCTTCTCTGTTTCCAAAATTTCTACAAAAATTCAACTATAACAGAGTTAACATATTGTTATTATCTAATACCTCAGAACCTCTAATTTATTCATTACTTGTAATTCCTAATTACTTTAGTATTTCACATTAATTTCATTTTAATTATATTTGTATGAATAAAGGTTCATGTAATATATACCAGTTATAATTAATAAATAATTATGCTTAGTCAAGTAAGGTGTTAACTGAACCCAAGATAGGAAAGTCACATTTTGATAAGATTAAAAGAGCAGAAAAAGTTAAGAAAATGGGTTACCTAATAAATTTCTTGCTTTTTTCTAAATTGAACCTTTCCCATTATCCTCTTAATCTTACCTTCCTGTCTCTGCCACATCTCCGTTCCATAAATTATGACTTCTTTCTTCCTTTCCATTGGCTACTCTTCAGCTAACAATAGGTTCAGTCCTCCTCTGTCATAAAAGAAACTTCCCTTGACTATTCTATCCTCTCAAGCTACCCTCCCCATTGTTTATCTTCCTTTGCCAAGCCTTCTGCATTTGAGACAGAATAAGTTGATACCTATAACCTCCACTTTTACCACCCACTCATTCAACAATTATTCTCACATCTGTCCTCTCTTTTCCAATCAATCGTTTCTATTAGACTCCTGTACTTGTTAACTCTGCTGAAACCTCTAGCTCAAAAGTGACCATAAATTCAATGGCAATAGAACGTAGAGATTAAGAACATGAGCTTCGGAGTTAAACAGATTTGAGTTTAAGTCTAATCTCTTAACTGGCTATGAGCCCTTGATCAAGTTTCTTAACCTCTCTGAACTTTAGTTTCCTCATCTTTAAAATTGTGGAAAATAACAGTCCTTACCTTATGAGTGGTTCTGAGGTTAATTGGAGCAATTCCCATAAAATGCTTAGCACAGCATGTGGAGCATAGAAAGTGACTAACAAATAGTAGCAATTTAGCCTACTATAAATCCTGACTCTCTTCAATTTTTTAGAATTTGACACTGGAGACTAAATGCCTTCCATGGCATCTACCATACTGAAAACCTCTGGTTTTTCCCTTACCAGTTTAACTGCTTTGTTTCCAACCACATTGCTGATGGTTCTTCCTCCTCCTACTCCATCAGTGTGATTGTGTCATAAGATTCTGTTCTTGCCCTATTATTTTTGCTTCTTAATCTCTCCCTCAGTGAAGATAGAAAGATGGGTCTTGAATTCAGAAGCGAAGTTATTGAAAGTCCATAACCATACTCATCTTTTCTACTAAACTGGCTTTCCTCCTGACTTGACTCTTTCTGTCAATAGCACCACAGATTTGGCTTTGCTACATCTAAATTGTACCATTTGCAACCCTGTAAATTTGCCACAAACGCTTCACAGCTTCCACAGTTTTGCTTGTATTGGCCTAGTTAAAATCTAACCCTTTCTTCAAAGACCATCTAAAACATCACCTCTTCTGTGAAGTGATTCCTATCAATATGGATTCTGGATTAATAATTCTAGTTGTATTTTCTAGTTGTGTGATCATGTGAAAGTTAATAAATCTCTCAGCTTCAGTTTCTTCGTTCAAAACATGAGGATAATCATTGTCCCAAATTGATTAAGTTTGAATGAAGATTGAATTAAATGAGAAAAAATTCATATGAAAGTGTTTTGCATGGGATCTCATATATAATAACCTTAGGAGATGCTAGTAGTTATTATTACTAATATTGCTGCTACTGCTGCTACTGCTACTACTGCTACTGATATTACCATATCTTTATTTGGAACTCCAGAGCAAGTTAGTTCATTCACATTCAGGTGTAAATCACTGAGAATAGCTCAGGGAGTTTTAGTGGGTGTGCCTATATATATGTATATTACATTTTAAACAGAAACCAAAACTTTAAGTCTTAAAGATGTCACTTTAATGGTTAAATTTTAAACATTAGTAAATAGGTAGAAGTAGTGGTAGAAACTCAGGGGATATGAAAGCTTTTTTAGTGTTTTTCAGTCCATATCACATAGGTCACCTGCTCTGCCTACATATAATGCCATACCCTTGTAAACTTGCTGCCAAATTAGTTTAAGACTCAAAAAAAAAAAGATTATTAGTTTTTCTCCTTTATTTTGAAATTTCAAAACTTGAGGTAAGCAGTTGTTCCTGTGTTTATATTCTCTGAAGATCAATAAACAAAGAGGAAATTAATGTGCACTCAGATAAGCTCAAATAAGATGTTAGAGGTCACGTTTGGTTTTTCACCTCATCCTGTGGAAAATAAAGAATAATTGTCAAATAACATTTTACGGAGAGATCTTTGGAAACATGGCACAGTGAGAGATGTGCCCAGATCTCTTCCCTTGAAACAATAATAACCTGAACATCTAAAACTCAACAAAAAACACCCAAACTGCACACTGGTATGTCTGAGATGGGATCTGCTCATAAGAGCTACCGCAGGCAGAGAAATAGTCCACTAAACACCATGAACAACCAAGGTTACAAGATATCTCTGAAAGAAAGAGAAAAATCTCCAGAAAATAAGCTTACAGACATAGAAATATGTGACTTAAATGACAGAGAATTCAGGATGGTACTTCTGAAAAAGCTCAGTGAATTCCAAAACGAGTCATATCAACAATTTCAGGAATTGAAAAAAACACCTAGATGAGCAGGGCGAGGAGATCGAAACCCTCAAAAATAATGAAATAGAATTTCTGGAGATGAAGAACACACTGCAAGAGTTGAAAAATAAAATAATAAGCTTGGGAAATAGAGTCAACCAAATGGAGGAAAGGATCAGTGATGTTGAAGATAGAAATCTAGAAATAAATCAGAAGAAAAAAGAGAGAAAAAGAAGAAAAAAATAATGAAAAAGAAATTCAAGAACTAGCTGATACCATCAGGAGAGGAAACATAAGAATACTGGGCATTATAGTAGGCAAGGAAAAGAAACAGAAATTGGAAAGCATTTTCAGACAAATAGTTGATGAGAATTTCCCAAATGTAAGGAATGAGCAGGAGCTTGGAATTCAAGAAGTCAATAGAACACCCAATTATCTCAACCCATAAAGGCCTTCGCCAAGACACACTGTATTAAAGTTATCGAAAATGAATGACAAATATAAAATTCTCAGGGCAGCCAGGGAGAAGAAAATGGTAACTTATAAAGGAAAACCCATTAGATTATCATTGGACTTCTCAGCGCAAACTTTACAAGCCAGAAAGGAATGGAATTAAATATTTAAATTATGAAGTTAAAGGAACTACCAGCCTAGAATAATGTATCCAGCTAATCTCTCCTTTAGATATGAAGGAGAAATTAAGACCTTTCCAGACGTACAAAAATTGAAAGAATTCTCCACTACAAGGCCTGCACTACAGGAAATACTAAAAGGAGTCAGTCACCTAAAACAACATGACAAAAAAAAAAACAAACTACATAATTAGAAGTAAAGTGACTATCAGGCAAATAGAAGCAGAAGAGTGCAATCCTTACGAAGAACAGGGTATTATAAGCTTAAATAATAAAAAGAGAATTGTTATAGCAAAATAGTAATGAACATACAACATACATAGGAATAAATTGAGATATCAATGACTGAAAAGGGGAGGATTTAAAGATCCAAATTCACAAAGGGGAATGGAGATAAAGCATGAGCAGAGGAAAATGGACAACTCTCTCTCTCTCTCTCTCTCTCTATATATATATATATCTATCTATCTATATCTATATCTATATCTATATCTATATCTATATCTATATCTATATATATACACACACACACACACATATATAAAACTATCCTTTATATATTCGTAATAGTAACCACAAACCGATGATTCAGAACTGAAGTATATAATATAAAACAAGAAGAACCAGCGGGAGAACCCCGCAAGAGCCAACCAAAATAAAGAAAACGGAAACACAAGGACAAGGAATCAATGGAAACAACAAACTATCAGAAAGCAGAAGATAAAATGGCTATAAGAAGACCTGTAATTTAATGATCACCTTAACGCAAATGGACTGAACTCACCAATAAAAAGGCACAGAGTTACAGAATGGATCAAAAAACAAAACCCAACCATACGATGCCTCCAGGAGACACATCTCAGCTCCAAAGACAAATATAAACTCAAGGTGACAGGGTGGAAAATGACACTTCAAGCAAATGGCATTCAGAGAAAAGCGTGAGCAGTGGTACTAATATTGGACAAAACAGACTTCAAAATAACAAAGGTACAGAAAGACAATGAGGGAAACCATAATGATAAAAGAAGTCATGCATCAAAAATACATAACACTTATTAGAATCTATGCTCTGTATCAGGGAACTCCGAAATAAGTAAAGGAATTACTAACAGAACTAAAGGGAGAAACACATCAAAACACTATCATAGTAGGGGATCTAAATACCCCACTATCGGACATGGAAAGATCAACCAAACAGAAAGTCAATAAGGAAATAACATCCTTAAATGACACATTAGACCAACTGGACATAATTGACATTTACAGAGTCTTCCATTGACTGGGACACAGAGAGAGCTTCAACAAACGTAAGATGATTGAAATCATACCAACCATATTCTCTGATTATAATGCTTTGAAACTGGAGATCAACTGCAAAAGAAATCAGGAAAAAACACAAATACATGGAAATTAAACAACATGCTACTGAAGAATAACTGGGTCAGAAAAGAAATAAAAAGAGAGATCAAGAGATACATAGAAACGAATGATAATGATAGTACAACATATCAAAACTTTTGGGACATGGTAAAAGTGGTCATAAGAGGAAAGTTCATATAATTACAGGCCTATCTCCAAAAACAAGAACGAGTCCAAATAAACAACCTAACGCTTCATCTTAAAAAACTAGAAAAAGTAGATCCAATGAAGTCTAAAGTCAGAAGAAGAAAAGAAATAATCAAAATTAGAGCAAAAAAAAATTGAAAACAAAAACAATAGAGAAATGAATGCAACAAAGAGCTAGGTGGTTGAGAAGGTTAATGGAATTAAGAGTCTAACCCTTGGCTAGACTCACTAAAGAAAAAAGAGAAAGGACAAAAATAAACAAAATCAGGGACAAAAGAGGAGAAATGATGACAGACACTGCAGAAATACAAAGGATCATACAAGAATACTATGAAAAAGTATATAATACAAAATTGAATAACCTATAAGAAATGGACCATACTTAGAAAAATACAACTTTCCTAGACTGAATCAAGAAGAACTGGAAAATCTAAATAGACCAATCAGCAGTAGGGAAATTGAAACAATCATCAAAACCCTATGAAAAAGTAAAAGTCCAGGACCAGATGGCTTCAGCGGTGTATCGTACCAAACATTCAAAGATGATTTAATATCTATTCTCCTTAAACTCTTCCAAAAAATCGAAGAGGAGGCAACACTTCTGAACTCATTTTATGAGGCCAATATTACTCTGATACCAAAACCTGGTAAAGATAATACAAAAAAAGAAAATTACAGACCAATATCTTTCATGAACACAGATGCAAAAATCCTAAGTAAGATTCTAGAGAAATAAATACAGCAACATATTTAAATGATTATACACCACTATCAAGTGGGCTTCATCCCAAGGGCACAGGGATGGTTCGACATACACAAATTGATTAATGCGATACACCATATAAACACATTAAAAAATAAGAATCACAAGATCATATCAATAGATGCAGAAAAAGCCTTCAACAAGATACAGCATCCATTTGTGATTAAAACACTTAACAAAATCGGTATAGCAGGAAAGGATCTTAACATAATAAAAGCCATATATGACAAATCCTCAGCCAACATTATACTGAATGGTGAAAAACTAAAAACCTTCCCTCTAAGATCAAGAACAAAGCAAGGCTGGCCCCTATCGCTACTCCTATTCAGTATAAAACTGGAGGTCCTAGCGAGTACAATCAGAAAGAGTAAGATATAAAAGGCATGCAAATAGGAAATGAAGAAGTCAAACTGTCACTATTTTTGGATAACATGATTCTTTATATAGAAAATTCTAAAGATTCCACAAGAACAATACTAGAAACAATAAGAAAATACAGTAAAGTCTCTGGATACATAATCAATGTTAAAAAATCCATAGGGTTCTTATACTCTAATAATGAAGTGTCAGAAAAAAAAGCAGAGAAAATAATTCCTTTTGCAATTGCTACAAAAAGAATAAAACACCTAGGAATAAATTTAACGAAACATGTGAAGGACCTATATAATGAAAACTACAAGACCTTATTAAAAAAAATCAAAGAAGATACAAAGAAATGGAAAGATATTCCGTGTTCTTTATCGGAAGAGTCAATGTATTTAAAATGACCATATTACCTAAAGCATTATACAGATTTAATGTAATTCCCATCAATATCTCATCAGCATTTTTTAAAGAAATAGAACAAAAAATCATCTGATTTGTATGGAAGCACAGAAGATCCCAAATTGTCAAAGCCATCCTGAGAAAAAAGAATGAGGCTGGAGTCATCACTCTGCCCGACCTCATCTTATACTACAAAGTGACAGTAATCAAAATGGCATGGTATTGGCAGCAAAACAAACACACTCACCAGTGGAATAGAATCGAGAGTCCAGAAGTAAACCCATATTTATATGAGAAATAATTTATGACAAAAAAGCCAAAACATACAGTGGAGAAAGGAAAGCCTCTTCAATAAATGGTGCTGGGAAAACTGGAAAGCCACCTGCAAAAGAATGAAACTAGAATGTTGTCTATCACCACACACCAAAATTAACTCAAAATGGATTAAGGACCTGAATATAAGACCTGAAACAATTTATCGCATAGAAGAAAACATAGGAACTAACCTCATGGACCTTAGACTTCAAGAGGTTTTTATGTATTTGACCTCAAAAGCAAGGAAAGTAAAAGCTAAAGTAAATGAATGGGACTACATCAAACTAAAAAGCTTCTGCTCAACAAAAGAAATTGTCAACAAGGTAAAGAGACAACCATCTGAATGGAAAAATATATTTGCAAGCAACACCTCAGATAAGGGCCTAATATCCAAAATACACAAAGAACTCATACAACTCAATAACAACAACAAAAAAACAAATGATCCAATCAAAAATGGGCAGAG
>NW_024348530.1:225484-244121 GCF_902729225.1 Pteropus medius
GAGGGTAGGGGTTGGGGGAGGCGGGGGGAGGTAGAAGGTTAAAGGAGGTCAATTATAGGAGAGAAGGGGAGGGTGAAATGGGTAAAGGGGATCAAATACATCGTAGCTGAAGGAAACTGGACTTCAGGTGGTAAACGCACAATAGAATATACAGATGTCAAATTATAATGTACACCTGAAAATTGTACAATTGTATTAACCAATGTTACCCCAATAAACCTAATAAAAATATATGTATTAAAAAATATGTAAGGAATTAGTTATTCATGAATGTGTTCGTGCGTTCTTATGTCCATAAGATACTGCATAAGAACCTAGCTGACTTAGTTCTTGGTCACCCCCTTTATCCACAAGATCTCTTGGTCTGAATGCCTATAGATCAGTAAAAAAAAATGTTTAGCAAAGAATGAAATTGTAAAAAAATAGCAGTAGAGAAGCAGCATCTCAAGGTTCAGTCTACTTGATCTATCGTTATGTTTGTCCTGTAGCCAATATTTCTCTTTCGTCTGGGAGAGGGGACAAGAGTTTCCCTGACTGGGAAGTGAATTAAATGAATGAATGAGTTGGTGATGCACCTTCACATTTGAGCACTAACAAAAAATTCTATTCCAAATTCCTTTCCTCAAGGCAAGAAAGAAGAGAAACTTGGTTTTGTTTAAAAATTGCCCAATCAAGTATGCCTGAAACTCCTCTCAGTCAGAGCTGGCATGCGTGATTATATCTGTCTGGTATGTGGCTTTCTCAACTGAGAAATTTAACCTTCTTGATTTATTATATGTGGAATCATTTCCTGAATAATGACAAGTTTTATATAAATTAGATTATATGGCCTCAGTGAAGGTACCTTATAATGGAAGGGTCGAAGAGCCTAACACTTATTAGAACTCAAGTATTAAAATTCTGTTCTATTCAGCAGAAATAAAACTGAGATAACATCTTGCTTATGATTTAGAATAATTTCCTAAAAGTGTCTGTCCTGGGGGTAAAACAGAAGAATGAATATTGCCAAGAATTATTATAAAGAAGTTCCTCTAATTCTTTCCTCCACTACCTTCAATAAAAATAACAACCCTGCCTTCCTCTTGAAGCTTTTAACAAGTCTCATTCAATACTAATAGAATAGGAATACTAAAAATCTATGGTCTCGCAAGCAGGCCAAATTCTGAGTCCTCATGTCAATGTTAAATGCTGTCAGCTGTCAAAAGCCAAAATATCTTGTTTTCAGAAACAAATGTACGCCCAGAGGAATGATTCATCCATTACATTTAACTAAAAAGGATTCATTGACCATTTTCTCAGCATCTAGCCTTAGATATGGTAGAGAATGAAAAAGTATATGGCAGGGCCTTTAATTTCAGGAAGTTTATGAAGACCACACCTGAATATTCTGAAGGTCAGAGATCAGTGTCTTTTTTAATTCTGTGTGGCTGTCAGTAGAGTTAAGCCATAGTGAGTTTAGATAGGCTTAAGGCACAAGCAGAAAAGAAAACAAAAAGAAAATGGAGAGGAATAATAGAGGATCCATGAGAGTATAAGACAAAGGAAAGATTGCATGAGATAAAAAAAAAATAAGGTGGAAAAGATGGTAAATTTGGCGTGTAGGAGCATTAGTTAGGAAGATGGAAGATCACTTTGGGGAACTAAACTTTTGTCTGACTCTCATTTTTAATTAATATCCATAACAACTTTAAAAGTGTTGGATTTCTTCAGTCAAAAGCCAGGATCTACAGGTGGATTAGCTGTGGTTTTGTGCTGAAGGCAGTTGAAAGTAGGAAAGACAGGGGCCTTTGACATGCTTGAATCCCTTCATTTGCCTATCGTGATATCAAGGCCTTGGAAGTTTCTAAGCTTGCACAAAGAGTGAATCTTGCATTCTCATTGCATAAGACATTGAGGCTTGAATAGTGCAGGACCATGTTGCCTCTTACACAGATGTTAAATTTCCATTCAATAAGTAACTGGGCTAATATATTGTCTCCCAGAGAAGCAGTTCTGGATTTACTTGTTATTCATTCCTGAAACTGGATTCCAGATTTTGGAGGAAGGAAGGTTGTTTTCTGATGAAATTAGAGACTGTGTCAAGGAAGTATGCCTTCATCATCCCTCTCCATTTGCCGTGAAGTACTAGGTGTAATGACGGATAGTTGGGGTGTTTATAACTGTTGAATATGACTAATCTGAATTCTCAGCAATTATGACTATTCATCTTTAATTCTGGCTGGACTATACATTTCACTAGTTGTACCAGAAGCACTGACTAAATCTATCTTTACCTCTCTGGTACCTCCTATTTGCCTGAACACTTTCTCTCAAATACGAATGTGTTTTATTGCAAAAGATGTTGTGGACACATTTCAAAGTATAGTTATGGAATGCACCACTTTTTCTCCCTTATCACAATTAGGTTTTAGTACCAAAACGTCTATACAAAGTTCTATGGGCTTTCTGGAGATGCACATTTCCTTTAAAGCATTCTTACACCATAACTGACTGGATCAACTCTCTACATGGAATCTTTCTCAGTCTCTACTCTTCAATTCCAGATGATGAAGGCAAGAGTCCCATGTTATCATATAATCACAGAATCTCAGCCAAAGGGAACTAGAGACCATTCTATTACCCATATTACTTAAGAAGTGAGGAAATCAAGACGCTGAGAGGAGGTGGGATTTGCCCTCTTTCACGCTCCAATTTATGGTAGAGCTGGAACCTTTGGTTTGGGCAGGAGTGAATAAATGAGATCATAAGAACTTTCATACTTAACAGGTCTGTTTTCCTTTCTTAGATGATTTATTCTTCTAGTATTTTACTTTTCAATTTAGTGAAACAATTCACTTAATGCTTATTTTCCAGACAGTTTTGATTCTCTCTCTTTTTTTTTGTTCCTGAAACCCACATGAATAACCAATTTCCCACTTTGGTTAAAGCCTTTAAGGGAAGTTGTTAAATCTTGTACAATGTTTTGCTCTCCATGGTGCCTTTCACAGTTCTTGCACATAATTCATTTGATAAATATATGAGGAAGCAGCACAGTTTAGTAAAAAGAGCTCTGAAGCCAGACAGACTTAGTTTTTACCTCGGCACTGGTGCTTACCAGGTCCTGAGTAAGTTATTTGCTGTATTAGAGCCTCATTTCTGTTTCTATAAAATGAAACTAATAATGGTATAAATCTCATGGGGTTGTAATAATTGAGGTAATTCATATAGTGTCTCTTGCAGAGTTCCTGCACTAGTAAGTACTCGATAAATGGTGGCCATTCATATTATTTAGTTAAGGGGTCAGTGAGCACTTGAAAGTGAGAGGGGTCTACTTTCAACAAGACAGTAGTCACAGGGAAGAGTTAAACAGAGGGTCAAGAGGGGAAATTGAATAGCTTAGCAGTGCCCCCTTGAGTTAGAGTTTGGATTGCTTTTTTTTTTTTTTTTTTGATTTGTTTTATGGTTGATCTAAAGTCAATCCCTAGAATATCCTGAAATTGTCAGAGCTGAAAGAAACCTTAGCAGTCGCTTTGTTCAAACCCTTCATTTTATCAAGTTGGAAAATGAGGCTAAAAGATAAACTGATTTTACCTTGGTCACAAACCTAGTTAAGGTAGGACCATATTTTGAGTTTTTAATGGTTTCTTTTCAGTATATTTTCTCTATAAGGCACATCTCATTTCAAACATACAGTAAAGCAACATCACATGATTTGGGCATTACCTAGCATTTTGGATTAGCCACACCTCTACTTCTCCTTTAAAGTAAACAAACAAACAAACAAACAAACAAAAACATGAATAATCTAATGATTATAACATAATTTTGAGGTAAATTTGAATATTTCATTCTTAAGTGGTGTGTGTATGACGTGCCTGTGTGTATCAGGCCTCCCTGCATATACTCGCAGCGAATGAACTATACAGAAAAGAAAAAAGAGACAATCTGCCAAATAGAAGACTAAAAGCACGTTTACCAAGTCAAAACCAAACTGCTTTGGAAAGCTTGGCTTCATGGTGTGAGACAGAGTTACCATCTTGAAGTATTCTCCTTTTGTGGAGAAAGGGTATCTGGAGTGGAAAATGAATGAGAAATGTGGCATTTTAGCAACTGAGTTTTACTGTGAAGTGGCTAATCTCATCTTCCGTTTTCTTTCCATGACACTGCAACTGTCATATGAACAAATAGTGTCATTGCAAAGGAACAGAGGGGGAAAAAAAACAGCACCAGGCTAAAGGCATCCTAAATCAAGGTTCAAGAAACGTTTTTGTAAGTTGGCCAGTTCAGGGTCAAGGAGATCTGGCAGCAGGGAGCCTATGGCTTTTAGTTTACTGGTTAGTCTTACCAAGGCCTGGGCCATTTCCCTTAAAAAGTACAAGAAAAACAATATTTTTGGAAGAAAAACTATGCATTGTTTAGATCACACACTTCTACTATATCTGGCTCTAGCCCTTTCCTCACTTTGAGAAATTTTACAACTCTGTAAATTGTAGAAAACTGATAGTATGCAAAATGATTCTTGTCCATAAACATGTAAATTCTTTTTTTTTAATTTTTTTTTTAAGCGAGGCAACTCTTGGTTGACCTAACAGATTGCAAAGACCTTGTCAGTTTACAATCCCTTATTTTTTTTATTTTTTTACACCTACAGCGCCTGCTCTTCCTAGGTGGTCTCCCATCCAAGTACTAACCAGGTCCAACTCTGCTTAGCTTCTGAGATCAGGTGGGATCGGGCTTGTTCAGGGTAGCATAGACATGTAAATTTTATCCACTGGGTGTCCAATGTTCACATAGTAGTGTTGTGCACACACACACACCACACACACACACATACACACACACACACACACACTTTGAAACAGGCCAGTGTGCTTCTATTTGCACATCCATTTCCATATTCCTTGTCTATAATATGTCCTTTTTTTCTTGAATTCTTTCTCGAATTGGTTGTATAAAACTTCACTGGATTCCTCATTAATGAATTAAACAAAGTCTTTAGCATTTGTTCATTTTTATATCTGTATGAGTCATTATTTTACATTTTTTTTGTAAAATTATATTTTAACAACATCCATGCCAAGTATATAAAAAGCCCCTGTCCCTTGGGTATCTAGACAACATATGCAGTGGATAGCAAATCTTAAAAGTTAGGGAGGCTTTGGCTAATAATTCAGACCCTTCAGGAGTAGTTATTGGAAAGTCGTGATATTTTCATGTTTGGTGAACTAATCTCTGTTGAGTTAAGTAAGCAAGCTAGCTCTTTTCATTTTTGAAAGGGGCAGCAAGATCAATGCACCATGGCATCAAAGCAGCTCTGCAGGCCTATTTGCAAAAGAGGCAAAAGGCACATTTAGCATCAGGAAAATGCTCCTTCCCCACCCAATCCCTTTTATCCCGAGACACACAAGCTCCAGCAAAATAAAGGAATTCTGCTGATGCAGTCTTGCCTGAATAAAGAAAGTAAACTTTCACAGAGATCCTGCAGTGAATGATTTCAGCAGCCTAGGTACCATTCCTGAAACTGCTATATGTAGAATGGCTGAAGAGAGCTTTGTGGAGTCAACTAGCTTCTTTAATATAGAATGGGATTCTGGGATGTATGTTCAGCACACACCTTTGGGCCTATTCACACCCATGCCACCAAATGATGTGATAAAACTGTTTTCATCAGAACTCAGGGATAGATCTGATTTTAAATGGTGATCGGCACAACTTCATGTGATCAAGAGAAAAACTGACTTTCAAGGGTTTGAAGTAACACAATTAATTCTTAAGGAATGGAAAGAGAACTTCAGCTTGAAAGTAGATGAGGTGTGGTAGGGATAAGGGGTAATAGGGTAAGGGTTGACCAGTTGGGGCAAGAAAATATTTTAGTATCCATGGCTCAAATGTCAATTCCTAGACTTCCATCCATATTTCCTAGCTTAAAGCAGCATTGCCTGACAGAACACTGCATTGAAATTCAGAAAATATAGATTCTCTCCTTCTCTCTGCTGATGGTTACTGTGTCATATTAGGCTAGTCACTTAGCTTCTCTTCAGTTTTGATTTTTCACTTGTAAACTATAGTTATAAGTATAAAATGGATAGTGATTATTCTGGATTAGAAAAAAGTCATAATCTTAAAAGGAGGATGTTCATTAGAAAATGATGTTTAAATATAAGTCATTGTGGAGAATATGACAAGTTTTTTTTAAAATTTAAATAAAGCAATAAATGTCCATCTGAACCAAAGTGCAGTCTTAAATTACAAAATCAAGATTTTCCAAAAGGCCATGTCAGCTCACTAAATAAAACCCTTTAAAGTACAGACAGACTTGCTCTTCAATTCAATTCCATTAAAAACAGTGATAGATAAATATAAAGATAGTTTCTAAGATAAATTGAAAAACTGTTTTCCTTTTATTATTATTATTATTATTATTATTATTAGTCACTAATCCTACAGATTTTCCTGGGCCAAACCTGAGATTTACTGAATAAGAATCTTTGGTGTGGGAGAAAAAGGGGTCTGCAGTCAATACAATTTTCCAGGTGTTTCTGATGTAAACTGGAGTCTGAGAACTGCTAGGCTTAGGAAATAGGAGTGATTTCAAGGATGGGTAGAAAACAATATCTCAATGGATTTAAACTGACTAGCGTGGAGAACTTTTTAATTTTTTTTGTTTTTATTTCAAAACCTAATAAAATTTTTCACCTCTTAATCACAGTTGCCTTTGACCATATTTATATTTAAAATCTTACCCCCAACCGAGGAATCTGAAATTTCCATTCATCATACTTAGAAGTAAAGGGGAGCCTGAAAATCACCATCTCATTTACTTTTCTCTTTTCTCCATTGCTTTTCTCTGGAGAGGGAGTTCTGAGTATGTCAGCACAAGTTCCACCTGGGACCACTCTGAACTCAGATGATAGATTTAATGAGCTCGAAATGGGTTGTTGACCTTCTTCCAACTCATTAATGCCTTTTAGCATCTCTCTTCATTTCTCTCTCTCCATCAGATTCTTTTCAAACACATCTTCTTGTGGCATTTCATTGAAAAAAAGTATGGGTTTGCACCTAAAAAATTCAAAACACCCTTTTCAAAGACACATCTGACAAAAAAAGCAAGGGTTGAAAGCATTTCATTGTCTCCTTGCTTTTTTCTTATTCAGGTTGCTCCTATTCTGAAATGTATACAGCTCTGAGAGCCCATAAGTCTATTATCTTTGATAATACATGCTTAATCCACCTGTCTTTGGACCAGCTAAAAATATTCCAGCTAAAGTTTTTAATGAAATTTAAATAAAGCACTCCTAAAGCACTGAGCTATAAATTCATATTAACAAGAGTTGAGAGAGATTCTGATACACTGAACTTATTTTTCTCTTTTGAGTTATTATTCACTGGAGAATATTTAAATAGCTCTCTAAACATCTGTAGGTCGTTTCTAGAAGTCTGAACTGATGTTTGTATCTGAAAGAACAATGATTCCTGCTTTTTTTCTAACTATTCCAATTCATTCTGAGCTCTTTCTCTGAATATACTCAAAAGCAGCTCCGCAGTGAATAATTATTCTCTAATTGCCTTCTTCGAAGACTTTTCATTCTGAACTGTCCAGCCTCTATGCACTTGAGGACAGGGGTCAAATGATTTACTTCTCTATTCCCCCAAACCCCTAGCACAGAGTGGACAGTCAGGAACGGCTTGTTAATTGATTCAAGAAAAATACACGTGGAGTCACAATGTGTTCAATATGTACAAGATGAAATGTAATTTTTAAGTTGCTGTGAAGCAAGTGAGTCTGGAGATGTCAGCATGTCTAACTGAAATCAGATACACACAGTAAAAGGTCTAGTTGTTGTGGCCACATCCACAGGCAAAATTCATTGCTCCTTCCTCTGTGTTCCCAGGGAATGAATTTAACACTTGTTTGGTCTTGTCTTGTAATCCAACTAGTTTCACACAGATCTTTCATATCCACTTGACTGTGCACTTCTAGAGGGTGTATATCATGTTTATTAACATTTAATATCTCCAGGACCTAACACAGAGCCTGAGGGGAACAACCAATTAGGATTTTGTTTCTTATGTATGATTGTTATATATGATTCAGGATTAGGACTCTTCATCACTATTTGCACTAAAAGATTCAGATGCAAATGGTTTCCTAAGGCTCCTTTCAGATGCTACTACTATGATCACATAAAAAATACTGTAGAAATCAAAGTTAGAAAAATTCAAATAAGACTTTCCCCAAATATAATAAAACATAAATGAGTCTTTATGATTTGGGTGTGAAGGGTCATCCTGTGGTGACTTTGTAGAAGAGACTTAATCTCTTTCATGTCATAAAGAAATAATATTATCATTTATTGAATGTCTACTACATGTCAGGCACTGTTGCAGGTACTTTCATACACCTTAAGCATCTTATTTAATTCTCACAACCACCCTCCTATATAAATCTCATTAGTCACATGTTTCAGGTGAGAAAATTGAGGCTCAGGTTAATTTATTTGTTCAAAGTCACACACATACAAAAATTACTGGCAGAGCTAATCCATGGTTATGAATTCACACCATTTAGTGTGACTCCACAGCTTAACTTTGGGACTTAATGTTATCACTACTGGCAAAATGAGCTGGCATATGGCTAGTCTCAACTCTCTCAGTTTATAGGTCCAAGCCCCATATCTAAGGGTGAATGATACTTGTGCAAATCACCTTGAATACTATTTCCTTCAACACATAGACAGGCAATCTCTGATTAGAAGAAATATCTGAGGAAGACTGGTTGGAAAAACTAGGTGCAAATTGGCAACTTGAAGTGGAAGTTGTATATGCAGGTGATTGGTTAGTGGAGGTGTTAATGGGAAGGATTTACCAGTATTTATGGGCAGATTGCACACTTGCATATAAGCCTTAGATGAGTTATAAGAACAACTTGTGGAGTTTCCTTGCTGTATTCTTTTGAGCTGCCTCCTTTCAAAATACTTCTCCAAACACTGAAACTCTGCAACATTGTCTCATTTAATCACAATGGCAGTATTAATTCAGGACAATCCCCCAGTATAATATAGCCTCAGTCTAACTTCCCAACCTCATTTGGAGCCATTCTGGTTCCTCTTCACTCTTCTCCAACTACAATGGCCTTCTTTTAGGTCTTTGACCAGGCCAAACTCTTCCACTCCTTAGGGCCTTCAATCTGTGTTTAAGTCCTTCCTGGAATGCTCTTTCCCCACATTTTCCTTAGTGAACTCCAACTCACTCTTTGAGTCTCAGCTTAAATATTCTTCCATGAAGATCTTTCCTTAGGCACCCATTGGCCTAATTTAGAATACATTCCCCTTACTATTCATTCTTATTACACTATATTCTTTTCCTTCATAACCTCTTTCTATTACTCATCCTATGTTTATTTTTGTGTTTATTTGTTCAATATCTGTCTTTAAAAGTAGACTCTAAACTCCACAAAGCCAGGGACTATATGTTTGTTCACCATCTATTGTATGCTTAACAAATGATACTGTGCCTAATTTGTGGCAGGTACTCAGTATATGTTTGTTGAATCAATGAATCACCATAACTTAGGGAAGAGCTTCATGTAGCCATCAGAGACAGGATGATTCACTTAGATTCATCTTATCTATAGAGTGGCCAAATGAAACTCAGTTCTAGAACTGGAAGAAATTGCCTATTTTAGCTTATTAGATCACATATGGAGTATCAGGTTCACATTGGGGATTTTGAAAAACAAAATACTTAGAAGAGGAGTAGCAGAATGGTGAGTGGGAAAGAAAACATTTATCGAGCGACTATTGTATCAGACACTATATGATTATATATATAATCACTTCATTTAATAAAAGTAGTAAATGTAAATAATTTTGGCTAAAGATGAAGGCTCTAGAGACAAACTGCCTGGGTTCAAATCCTTATGATTAGTTATGTCACCTCAGAAAAGTGCTTGTTGTCTCGGCATGTAAAAAACGCAGAAATTCTTATGTAAAGAAATGCAGAAATACTAATAGTAACTATCTCGTAGGTTTGTTATTAAAAGTAAATGAGAACATATATAACACAAAAAGAATAATGCTTAACCAATAATATTAAATGAGGATTACTTGTCAATTTAACTCTCACAAAATCTTTTGTGGTAGCAATCGTTTTCCCCATTTTATAGTTCACATAGTAGGGATCTGGTATTTGAACCTGGATTTACATAGTTCTAAAGGAAAGGAGACAGTTAAGATGAACTCACATGAAAAACAAACAGATGTGGAAACTATGGGTTTTCAAACTTGAGAAGAGTTTAGTGGAATCGGGGCTGCCACGAGTGGTTGGGCAATGGTAGCTGCATTAAAAAATGTTAACGACTGTCATGTAGAAAAGGATTAGGCTTATTCAATATTAGTCAGAGAAGTAAAAGTAGTAGTGATGGTTAGAGTCATAACCAACACAGAAAGTGACTTTTCTAAAAGTCAGCATTCTTCCACAATGGAAAGGTGGCTTTTTTAGGATGCAAGTTACTTGTTACTGGACACATTAAAAAAAAAGACTAAATAATCATCTGGTATACGTATTATAGAAAGGATGATTTCATTGGGAGAGAAAGTAGATTAACTCGACGAATCCTATGTACTTTCAGATTCTATAAATAAAAGATAATAACAGAAATATAACAGCACATTCCATTTACAATACCCAAAACGAAAATGTCAGAAGACAGAAAAATATGTGCTGAGAGACATGCTTCCTCTATTCTAGCTGGTGTGTGACAGCTGCTATGTATTTAGCTGTGTATTTGTTCACAGGACATGATGCTTAACTGAACTGGTATTTTGAAAATCCTAGGCAGTCTTTATACTTCTATCATTATTATTATTACTATTATCAAATATTATTAATTACTTTTATTTCAGCTCAAGAAAATGGACATTATTTACTGTGTTCCTGCTGAATACATATTTAAAATATATATAAACTCCTAAATGAATATTTAAAAACATAATTATCAGGCCATTATCAAATTTGGCATCATTGTGATATAATTTAAAAAGCAGAGGACTTGAAATAAGTCCAATGTAATCTTCCAATCTGGAACACCCTCAAAGAATACTTACCAGGAGCATTTAAACTTGTTTGTTAGTGATGACAGAAGAATAAGCACCAATTAACTATACCATCATTAATCCTTCCTCTCCCAACATACACACATACTTGGGCCAGAGGGAGTACTTGGATGCTTCTTTGGAGTACTGGCCTGAGTGAATATGGTAAGCTACACAGATACATCAGTTTAATGTCCTCATCAGCAGTGCCTGAAACATGTGTGTGTTCTAGTAGCTTCAGAGAATGAGAGAATAAAGTTCTCTCTGAGGACATAATTGTTGACTAATATTGACACTTCTCTTATAATTATTTTTAAGTCAAACACTTATAATCAGTGATTACTGTGAAAGATTAGCAACAGCTTAAAACACACGCACACACGCACACACACACACAAACAAGTAGATAAAGATTTTACACATGTCCCTGCTCTGTTGACTAGCATGTCTTTGTCTTGTGGAAAGCTTTAGACTTTACTTTCATCCATTCAAAATTCATTAAATCCTCACTGAGACCTTCAGAACTTTGTTTTTGAAAGCATCGCAAGCAAAAAGACATCCATTTTACCTTGAGCTTGAGCTTTATTCCAGAGGAAGGCTTCTCTACTTAGAAGAGACATACTTGGTCAAAAACCAATGGTTTGTCATGATGCTTTAAATTCATGCTATTGAATGTTACTTTGGCTTGAAGTTTTTTATTTAATTTTATATTTTATTTTATTGATGTTTTAAAGGTCTATTTTTTAATTCTATGAATATTTGAATCTATAAGGGGCCTCTAGAGATAAATTTGTCCATTACTAGGTCTCCAGACAAATCTCAGCCAAAATGTTCAAAAACAATTTGGTGTTCCCAGAGAAACTGTTAATGTGTTGTGGATACTGCATGTATTCATTACAAACCTGTTGCGATTAGATATATTTATGACATGTTTAGAAATCTTTTCCTTGAAAGCTAAACAAAACAAAACAAAACAAAACAATGATGGGAGAGGAGAAACCACAGGTATACCATTATGTTGATGTCATGTTGAAGAATTTTGGACTTGATCAAATAAGTCTCCCCACCTTTGGGACATCTCCTGATCTTTCCAAAATGGTTAATAGAAGAACCTTCAATTCCATTAAATGTTTAAAATCACTGTCTTCACAAGTCATTGCCATGGGTTCAATCCCATGTTAGTTAGTAATGTTCATTCTGTTTCGTGCCCACAAACAATTTAGAATAAGAAGCAAAATCATATTAATATTTTACCAGTGTTTATTTAAATATGACAGATTTAGAAAACACTTGAACAGATGCTTTCTAAAAATCTCATCAATTTTTAGTAACTACCTTCAGCTTCTTATACCTAATAAAATTATTTTTTGAAATAGCCACCATTTTTTAATGCTACACTTTCAATTGGCTTGACATTGAGGATAGTTATATTCCTATCTGGAGGAAAAATTTTCCTTTCTACTTATCTAAGTCATAGGAGATGAAAAGCATTATAGCATAGGGATTAAGAGTATGAGCTGGGAAATCAGCCAAAAGTATATTTGAAATCCCAACCTGTCATTTACTAACTGTAAGATTTTGGCCAAGTTACTTAGCATCTCTAAACCTAGGTTTCATCATCCGTAAAATGAGGATAATAAATAAGGTTTCTTATGAGAACAAGATAAGTCATGTAAAGTTCTTTAGCACTGGACCTGGACATACTAGGTACTCCATTAATGGCTACTATTACTATTATTATAATGCATTCCATGTGGGCCATGAGACCTCCATCATTTAGTAACCGTGTAATTTGGTCCATATTGTTCCACTACTCTGAACCTTGATTTCCTCCTCTATAACATCGAGATGATAGTAATGTTCACCTAGATATGTTGTGAAGATTAAAAGATACAATAAATATAAATCACTTAGCACATGGTAGGAATTCTGTAATTATTAACTTAAAGAAACAACAGCAAAACCAAAAATCTACTCATTTTAATGAGGCCTCTTTCTAAATAGCCTGGCTACTGAATTTAAGTCATACAGTTGATTAAGTGATATATTTCTACAACAGTATGACTGTGAGATTAACAAACATTTTTCTTCATACCTACATGATACGGAGATGTAAGTTCCCATATTCTAGGGAGGTAATCTCATTTAGTCCCATGCCTTTTGGCAGATGTCTGCTGAATCTGCATTTTCTGCCTTGGTTATCCACTGAGTTCCAAACTCATATATTTACCTACATCTTTTACATCTCTACCTGGAAGTCTACTAGGTATCTCAAAATTAATACAGCTTTAAAAATAAATCTTCATCACATACCTAGCCAAAAATCTATGGCATATCCTTTGCTCCATTCTTCCTCTCACTCCTGAGTCTTGTGGAATCTACATCCAAAGCATGTCCTCAACATACCTATTTCTCTCTACCTTGACTGCTACAACTCTAGGCCAAGCCTCCATCATCTCTCACCTGCACAACTACTAAAGCATCTTAAGCAGCCTTCCTACTTCTATGCTAGGCCTTAATATCTTTGCCTAGTCATTTATTAAATGTGTGTCTCTTTGGGAAGAATGTGAGGCAGTTCTGTGCAGGTGAGGCAGTCCCTGAATGGGTTAAAAACTGAAGACTGTCTGCTGATGCACTTCCAGTGGTTAGGGGAACAAATTCCTTGTTGAAGAGGAATCTGGACAGTGCAATTCCATGTTCATCACAATGGGTATCTTAATGTAAAGCCCTTTTGTGGATGGTTCCAGGAGATAAATGGGTAACTCTCTGATATTTCCTTACTGTTGTAGAACACTTATATCTTACAAAGTTTTTATGCCTGAATATGAATTTTCTTGATGACTCTGCAACATATGCATTTCCATTCCAATTTTTCAAATAAGGAAACTGGATCAGAGAGGTTGTCACTTAAGGTCATGCAGGTAATAACTGGTGTAAAGAGGACTTAAACCCTTGCTTTGACTCTAAACTTCAACATGCTTCATTGCCTTTCTAACCAAAGAATTTACTGAGCAGAAAATTCCATATCCCATCATGCTTCTTAGCTCAGGCCTCTTGTACTCCTTTTCCTTTTTTGTTCTTTCTGTGTAGGTGTCTGTGTGTCTGTGTGTGTTTATTACAGTAAGAGTGGGTAAAACTGACACATATTAAAAAAAAGCAAAGGCAATCTTCAAAGTAATCAGGTTAAGGTCTTCTTGAAAAGACTTGTCCAGTTAGCAGTATTTTTGAATGTTTTTTTTTTTTTTAAATCGGTTGTTATTTAATGCTCTAAATAGGTATTTCCATGGGGAAGTAGTTGAGACTGCATCTAATCCTTATCAGATAATCCATTGAAGAGACCTTTAAGATGGCTTTATAGCTAAGCAAACACTGATTACAAACTTCCATATTCAGCAACCCTGTATTTATTATTCACATACAGTAGAGAAGATTAGTAAGTAAGCTTCAAAGAACTTCTTCAGTTTCAAAACCCAAACTCTTGCCAGCTGATTTGAGAGGGTGGTCAAACCTTGTTAATTAGTCAGCCTGCCAGTCAGTTAAAAAAATTATGTAGAGTTGCAGGTGACAGCTCATTAGCAAGAAATAGCTATTGTTAATTATGACAAGGTCAGGAAAGTAATATCTTTCTGAATTTGAGAGGATATTAAAAATAAGAAAAATGTCTTAGAGTAGAATGAGATCCAAATTGAAATATAGGAAACCATGTCTGAAAAAAAGAGCCTGATAGTCTCCCATAAATTATTTGATGCTCTGGGCTAAAAGAAGCAAGTCCTCAAAACTGGATAGCTGCTTCTTAAGGTGGTCAATGGTGACTCAGGGGGATGCTCATTGGCACTTATGATCCTCTTCTTTTTAGGGAGTATCATCTTGACTGCTTCATTAAAAGTCAAAGTATGCTAGAGCCATCTTTACTTACAATCTTCTTATAGACTTGGATACTCAATGTGTGTAGAGAAATTTTACTGGCTGTCTGCCTAAGTTAGGGGCAGAAAAGAGAAAGAGGTTTAAGAAGACCATGACAAAATCCCAAAGACACACATTTGAAAATAATAACAGCTATACCATTTAATAAGTGCTTGCTATTCCAGAAACTGCATCACATATTTCACATATATTATCAATTTTAACCCTCAAAACAGTCTTTGAAGGTAGATATTAGAATTAACCCCATTTTATATGTAACAAAACTTAGAAACAAGTCACTTAGGTCACTTGCCCAGGATTATCTAGTAAGTGGCAATACCCCTGGAACCCAGATCTAAAAAACTCCCAAGTCCATGCCCTTAATAATCTTAAAATAATAACAACAATTGTTATTATTGTTATTAACAATAATTCTTAACATAACAATTTACAGATAAAACAAAAATATGAATTATAAAAAGAAAGTTGATAGATTGAACTTCATCAAAAGCAAAAATGTCTTCTCTTCAAAAGGACTATTAAGAAAATTCATCGGTAAGCCATAGGCCAGGATAAATATTTGTAACACCTTTATCTGACAAAAGACCATTATTCAATATATATAAAGAACTCTTCCAACTCAATAATAAACAAGTAAAATTGTGCAAAATCTTGTACAGATATTTCGTAAAAGAAAATACAGTAATGCCTAATAAGTAAATGGAAAAAAAGCTTGTCATCATTAATCATCAGGGAAATGTAATTAAAACCACAATTATATACAACTTCACACCTATTATAATGGGTGCAATTTAAAAGATTGATAATATCAAATGTTGGTAGAAAAGTAGAACAACTGCAATTCTTATTCACTGCTGGTAAAACTATAAAATAGTACAACTATTTTTTTAAACTATTTTATTATTTCTTATAAAGGTAAATATACATTTATCACATGACCTAGTAATTCTACTCTTAGTTAATATCCCAAGAGAAATAAAAACATACATCCACAGGAAGACTTATTTGTGAAAGTCCATAGCAGCATAATTCATAATAGTCAAAAACCAAAAAGAACTCAAAGGCCCATAGCTGTTGAACTGAAAAATCTGTATGTTCATCTACTATTACTACTACTATACTACTATTACTACTACTACTACTACTAAGTTGCTGATATACACAAAAATGTCAATAAAGTTCATAGACCTTAGGTTAAGCAAAATTAGCTATACTTCAAGGAGTATAATTTACATGATTTCTTTTATAGTAAATTTTAGAATATGAAAAATGATGCCTGGGGCAAAAATGGGGGAGGTGTTGAAGATGGACTACAAAGCAGCACAAAGGAACTTTTGAGGGAGGTGGAAATGTTTTTTATCTTAATTGGAATGGCAGTTACATGGGTGTTTATATTTGTCAAATATCAACAGTCTATATACTGTATACTAAAACATGTGAATTTTTTATATGTAAATTAAATTAAGTAAAGAATTATTTAATAATTATTATAAAGAAAAATACCTTTAAAGATACCTTGATTGAAAGAAAATTTGGTTCAATAAAGTAAGTCAACAAAATAATCATTATTGTTAAGATGGTGTTTAGATGATGAGTGAGGGGTCAAATGGTGGGGGAGGGTATGATGGGTAAGGAGATCAAATATGTGGTAGCTGAATGAAACTGGACTTTGGGTGGTAAACACACAGAAGAATACACAGATGTCAAATTATAATATACACCTGAAAATTATATAATTGTATTAACCAATGTTACCCCAATAAACTTAATTTAAAAAAAAAAAAGAATCATTCTTCTATTGTAATAACCAAATCCAAACCACCAGCTAGTGAATTACTTGTTACATAAAGATGGATATTTAATAGATCCTATTCCCATTGATTGTGGCTTCACTTTTTCCCACTGGAAACTGTTACCAAAAGCAGCCAAAAGCAGGTAGAGAGCCCAGTGATTTCTTTTGTTGGAAAACTCTCTGTGAAGGTAGTCTTAGGATTTTAAGCATGGAACCCATTAATCTCTCCTGGCAATATCTGAACACAAGTCCCAAAGTTTTCTTTCTTTCTCCCATTGAGGCACAGTGGCACTTTGCCAGCAAAATATTTAGATGTTGAAGGAAAACTAACATATTGTTTAAAAATAAAGATACCTTATGCTTTCAGAATTTTCAAACTTTTATATATTAGTCATGTCCTTGACAGTTGGGTTATTTTAGCCTAGTTGAATAAACTTGTAATTCATATAGCTGCCATCACATAGTGATATAGAGGTTATCCAACTAATTTTTGCTGTTCACTTCCCTGTAGGCATGAATCACTAAAATAAGCTGTAGATAACAATATCTCATTATTCTTTGCTGTCAATATATATTCTCTATTAAAATTAACTTTATTAATTTGATGGCTAGATAGCATGAATCTATCAAAAGAAAAATCATAATGTAAAATACCTGAAGTAAAAAGAACAGCTACCACAATAAATCCTAATAAGCTTAATCAGATCCTACTATCCCCCAATTCAATAAAAACTCAACTTGAACCACTCCATCTTTGAAAAGTTGCCCTAGATCTTGGCCTGAGCACAAATGCTGTTTGCTGCCTGCCTTACCTGTTGGCTCTGATTGAGGATGTGGGGCATCAAGGCTTGACATGAAGCTGGTTACTTTAGGCACTGAAACCTCTTAATCACTTGCTAACTATAATCACTCTTTGCTAAGACCTTATCTATTCCCGACTAACTTCAATTTAAACTTCTGGTATTCTTCCTGGACAGAGGATGGAGAGAGAACATTTTTACCCTACTCAGGTTTCGAATGCTTAAAAAAGAAGTTAAAGCTTTATAAAGGCAGCATCTATAGAATGATTGTTCCCCTATTAGAAAACATACAACAAAAAACAATAATTTGGCTTAAGTTAGATGACATGGGAAGGTATCCACACTTAACATACTGAATATATTTATTTTATAATTTATCTTATTCGAAAAAGGACATAGGATCAAAATAATGCAAATATAAATTAAAAGTATAATGGCTGAACCCATGCATCATAGTGCTCTCCTTAAATTAACCACATTCCTTCACAGTTTAACAGTTCCCTTATAAAGCCTTGTCACTAATCCAGCTTGCAAAGGTCACCTCTTTCCCTGAATTCCTACAGCAGTTACACAGGGTCTTTCCTCTTTAAACCATCTTTACACTTCTGTCAAAAACAGCTGATCATATTTCCCTACTCGAAAGCCTCCAATAGGTCTACTCTGCCTTGACGATAATTCCAAAATCTTAACAGAGATATTAAAACTGGTTATAAGGTGGCCCTGATCTTATTTGGCCTTGTAATCTACACTGGACAAAAAATAATATCTTCTAGTGATACCAAACAACTTGAGAGTCCTTTAATATGCCATGCAGTTTCATAACTTTGTGTATTGACACATGGTTCCTCTAACTGGAATGGCCTGTTTCCTTTTTATTGACTGTTAAATGTCTATGCATCTTTTAACACCTAATCAAGAATAACTTTCTTTATGAAAACTTCTCTGACTCTCATAGGCCAAACTAACATTTTATAAAATTTTCATAATTAAAATAGTATGTCGCTAGTACACAGATGGACAAATATATAAATGAAACATCACAGAGCTCC
>NW_024348530.1:244199-347114 GCF_902729225.1 Pteropus medius
AAAAAACTGGCCATTTCTTCTAAAAGAAAAAAAAGAAAACAAGCAATTCATCACATACTATTACAAAAGCCAAAAATATCATTATATGATATTTTTAAATGAGCCATAAAATATCATTATATAAAATAGAAGTCAATATAAAAAAATAAGATATTGTATGATTTTTTGGTGGGGAAGAATCTTAAAAAAACAATGTAAAGAAAATACTTTAATGAAATTATTGTTAAATTGAACTTCATCAGATACTCTAAACAAGTTTAAACAAAAAGCAGTGGTCTAGGTCTAATTATCTGAATTATTTACAATACACAAGACAAGATATTAATATCCAGAATATATAAAGAGCTCCTGAAATTAAATTAGAAAAGAATAAACTCTCCAACAGTAAAATGGGCAGAAAATATGAAAAGGTCACAAGATAGGAAATAAAAATGTCCAATAAACACATGAAAGAAGCAAAAAGAACAACAATGAGATACCACTTTTAAACTATCACATTGACAAATAATGAATTAGTTTGATGATATCATAAGATCTACCAATTCTAGAGTTGGAAAACATGGCGGATCTTTCCCCTTGAAACAAGAATAAGCTGAACATCGAAAACTGAACTAAAAACAACCAAACTGCACACCAGCACATCTGAGTGTGGGATCTGTGCATAAGAGCTACCACAGGTCAGAACACTGGGTGTTGGGTAGTGGACTGGGAGAAATAAAGAAGCTGCCTATCGCAGCCTCCGGAGCTCCCTGCAGGAGGAGGGGTAGGGGAAAAGGTGTGGCGGCGTCCCTGAACAGCCCTAACTGGAAGTGCTATGAGTTCCACATAGCCGGTGGCAGTGCCCAGTCATCAGGGAAGAAAGCGAAGAAGCGGGATGGGATCGCAGGGAAACAACAGTTGATTTTTACCGGCCCTGGTTACAAAACTGAGGCTGAGACACCTCCCCCAACTCTCAACCCAGAAGGCCCCTCCCCTGATACCCTCTACGACCAAACATCGCAGAGTCACAGGAGAATCTGAGCAAATGCTGCCAAGACCATCACTGACACTGACAGGGACTGAAACTGATGATAGCAAGACTGATTAAATATCTATAAGAAAATAAAAAAGCATTTTAAAGGCTTTATATAAAGCAGAGATCCAAGAGGCTTAGACGCCACCTACTAGAAACCAAAAGAAAAGTGCCTTCTTTGCAGCAGGATAAAGAGAAACCTTTATATAATAAATTTTCTTTCTGGAAAAACAGTAGAATACACTTCCATTAATGCCCAGGCAGAGAAAAAGTCCATTAAACACCATGAACAACCAATGTGTCAAGCCAGGTCAGAAAGAAAGAGAAAAATCTCCAGAAAATAAGCTTAAAGACATAGAAATATGCGACTTGAATGACAGAAAATTCAGGATGCTACTTCTGAAAACATTCAGTGAATTCCAAAACGAATCATATCAACGATTTCAGGAATTGAGAAAAAACACCTAGATGAGTAGAGCAAGGAGGTTGAAACTCCAAAAAAGAACCAAAGAGAACTTCTGGAGGTGAAGAACACATTGCAAGAGTTGAAAAATGAAATAGCAAGCTTGGGAAACAGAGTTGACCAAATGGAGGAAAGGATCAGTGATATCAAAAACAGAAATCAAGAAATAAATCAGAAGAAAGAAGAAAGAAACCTAAGAATGAAAAACAATGAAAGAGAAACTCAAGAACTAGCTAATACTATCAGGAGAGGAAACATTAGAATAATGGGAATTACTGAAGGAGAGGAAAAGGAGCAGGGACTAGAAAGTATTTTCAGTCAAATAGTGGATGAGAATTTCCCAAATCTAAGGAATGAGCTGGAGCTTGGAATTCAAGAAATCAATAGAACACTCAATTATCTCAACCCAAAAGGGACTTCGCCAAGACACATTGTATTAAAATTATCAAAAATCAATGACAAGGACAGAATTGTCAGGGCAGCCAGGAAGAAGAAGATGGTAATTTATAAAGGAAAACCCATTCGATTATCATTGGACTTCTCAGTGCAAACTTTACAAGCCAGAAAGGAATGGAATCAAACTATTAAGTGAAAGGAACTACCAGTCTAGAATAATGTATCAAGCTAATCTGTCCTTTAGATATGAAGGAGAAATTAAGACCTTTTCAACATACAAAATTGAGGGAATTCTCCACTACGAGACTTGCACTACAGGAAATACTGAAAAGGGTCAGAACACATAAAACAAAATGACAAAAAAAAATACGTAATTAGGAGTAAAGTGACTATCAGGCAAACAGAAGCAGAGGAGTGCAACCCTTACTAAGAACAGGGCATTATAAGCTTAAATAATAATAAGATAATTGCTATAGCAAGGTAGGAAGGAACGTTCAGTATACATGGGGACAATTGAGAACAATGACTGAAAAGGGAAGGATTCAAAGATCCACGTTTGCAAAAGGAAATCGAGATAAGGCACACACAGAAGAAAATGGATGACTGTGAGTGTGTGTATACAAAACTATCCTTTATATATTTGTAATGGTAACCGCACACCAAAGATTCAGAACTGAAGTATATAACAGAAAACAAGTAGAACCAGAGGGAAAACCCACAAAAGCCAAATGAAAAAGAAAACAGAAACACAAGGACGAAGAAGCAATGGAAACACCGAGCTACCAGAAAGCAAAAGAAAAAATGGCTATAAGAAGACCTCTAATTTAATAATCACCCTAAATGTAAATGGAATGATTTCACCAATAAAAAGGCATGGAGTTGCAGAATAGATTAAAAAACAAAACCCAACCATATGCTGCCTCCAGGAGACACATCTCATTTCCAAAGACAAATATAGACTCAAAGTGAAAGAGTGGAAAATGATATTTCAAGCAAATGGTATTTAGAAAAAAGCGTGAGCAGTGGTATTAATATCAGATGAAATAGACTTCAAAATTAAATAAAGTGAAGAATGATACTGAAGGATATTTCATAATGATAAAGGGAATCATACACCAAGAAGACATAACACATATTAATATCTATACTTCCAATCAGGCAGCCCCAAAATATGTAAAGTAATACTTAACAGAACTAAAGGGAGAAACAGACCAAAATACTATACTAGTAGGGGACCTAAATACCCCACTGTTGGTTATGGAAAGATCATCCAAACAGAAAATCAGTAAGAAAATAACATCCTTAAATGATACATTAGACCAACTGGACATAACTGACATATACAGAGCCTTCCATCCCAAAACAGCTGTTTATACATTCTTCTCTAGGGCATATGGAACATTCTCAAGAATCGACCACATACTGGGACAGAGAGATAGCCTCAACAAATATAAGAGGGTTGAAATCATATCAAGCCTATATTCTGATCATAATGTTTTGAAACTAGAGATCAACTGCAAAAAGAAAAAAAAGAAAAAAGAAAAAAGAAAAGAGGAAAAAATTGGGAAGAACCACAAATATATGGAGATTAAACAACATGCTACTGAAAAATAACTGGGTTACGGAAGAAATAAAAAAGAAACATTAAGAGATACATAAAAAAGAATGATAATGATTCTATAACATATCAACATATCTTTTGGGACACGGTGAAAGCGGTCATAAGAGGAAAGTTCATATCATTACCTTTCTACCTCCAAAAACAAGAACGAGCCCAAATAAACAACTTGACATTTCATCTTTAAAAAAAAATAGAAAAGAAAGAACAAATGAAGCCTAAAGTCAGCAGAAGGAAATAAATAATTAAAATTAGAGCAGAAATTAATGAAATTGGAAAACAAATCAATAGAAAAAATAAATGTAACAAAGAACTGGTTCTTTGAGAATGTTAATAAAATTAGCAAACCCTTGGCTAACTCACTAAAGAAAAAACTAAAGGACACAAATAAAATCAGTGATGAAAGAGGGGAAATTATGTCTATCTCAGAAATACAAACAATCATACAAGAATACTATGAAAAAAGTGTATATCATCAAATTTAATAACCTAGAAGAAATGGACTAGTACTTAGAAAAACACAATCTTCTTAGACTGAATCAAGAAGAACTGGAAAATCTAAATAGACCGATCAGCAGTATGGAAATTGAAACAATCATCAGAAACTTACCAAAAAGTCAAAATCCAGGACCAGAAGGCTTCACCAGTGAATTCTACTAAGCATTCAAAGAAAATTTAATACCTAGTCTCCTCAAAATCTTCCAAAAAAATCGAAGAGGAGGGAATACTTCCCAATTCATTGTATGAGGACAATATTACTGTGATACCAAAGCCTGGTAAAGGTAACACACAAAAAGGAAAACTACAGACCTATATACCTATATCTCTCATGAACACAGATGCAAAAACCCTAAATAAGATACTAGCGAACTGAATACAGTAACATATTTAAAAAAATTGTACACCGTGATCAAGTGGGCTTCATCCCATGGGCACAGGTATGGTTCAACATAAGCAAATCGACTAATGTGATACACCACGTAAACAAATTAAAAATTAGAATCATATGATCATATCAATAGATGCAGAAAAAGCCTTTGACAAGATATAGTATCAATTTATGATGAAAACACTTAACAAAATTGGTATAGAAAGAAAGTACCTTAACATAATAAAGGCCATATGTTACAAACTCTCAGTCAACATTATACTGAATGTTGAAAAACTAAAAACCTTTCCTCTAAGATAAGGAACAAGGCAAGGCTGTCCACTATTTCCACTGTTATTCAATATAACATTGGCTCTCCTAGAAAGTGCACTCAGGCAAGAGAAAGATATAAATGGCATCAAAATAGGCAACGAAGATGTCAAACTGTCACTATTTTTGGATGACATGATTCTCTATATAGAAAATTCTAAAGACTCCACAGAACACTACTAGAAACAAGAAGCAAATACAGTAAAGTCTCTGAATACAAAATCAATGTTCAAAAATTCATAGTGTTCCTATACTCTAATAATGAAGTGCCAGTAAAAGAAGCAGAAAAAATAATTCCTTTTGCCTGAACCAAAAATGATAAAATACCTAGGAATAAATTTAACAAAAAAATGTAAAGGATCTATATGATTAAAACTATAAGACCCGATTAAAAGAAATCGAAGAATATACAAAGAAATGGAAAGATATTCCATGTTCTTGGATTCGAAGAATCAACATAGTGAAAATGACCATATTACCTAAAGCATTATAGAGATTTAATGTAATCCCCATCAAAATCCCATTTGCATTTTTTAAGGAAATAGAACAAAAAAACATCAGATTTGTATGGAAGCACAAAAGACTCTGAATCATCAAAGCCATCCTGAGAAAAAGAATGATACTGGAGGCATCACTCTGCCCAACTTAAAATTACACTACAAATTGACAGTAATCAAAACAGTATGGTCTTGGCAGAAAAACAGACACAGAGACCAGTGGAACAAAATCGAGAGTCCAGAAGGCAACCCATATTTATATGGGAAATAATTTACAACAACAACAACAAAAACAAAACATACAGTGGAGAAAGGAAAGCCTCTTCAATAAATGGTGCTGGGAAAACTGGAAAGCCACCTGCAAAAGAATGAAACTAGAATGTTGTCTATCACTACACACCAAAATTAACCCTAAATGGATTAAGGACCTGATTATAAGACGTGAAATAATAAAAAGTATAGAAGAAAACATAGGAATTAAACTTAAGGACCTTGGACTTAAAGAGGATTTTATAAATTTGACCTCAAAGATAAGAGAAGTAAAAGCTAAAATAAATGAATGGGACTACGTCAAACTACTAAGCTTCTGCTCAGCAAAAGAAACCATCAACAAGGTAAAGAGACAACCATCTGAATGGGAAAATATATTTGCAAGCAATGCCTCCGATAAGGGCCTAATTACCAAAATATACAAAGAACTCATATAACTCAATAACAACAAAAAATAAATGATCCAATCAAAAAATGGGCAGAGGTTCCTCAACAGAGACTTCTCTGTAGAGGAAATACAAATGGCCAACAAATATTTGAAAAGATGCTCAACATCGCGAGCTATTAGGGAAATACAAATTAAAACCACAATGAGCTATCATCTCACGCCTGTTAGAATAACTATAATGAACAGGACAAGTAATAACAAATGTTGGAGACGATATGGAGAAATAGGAACCCTCACACACTAATGGTGGGACTGCAAATTGGTACAGCCACTATGCAAAACGGTATGGAAGTTCCTCAGAAAGCTAAGAATTGATCTACCATATGATCCAGTAATCTCTCTACTGGGTATTTACCCCAAAGACTTGAAAACTCATATCCATAAAGATATTTGCACAGTTATGTTCATAGCAGCACTATTCACAGTGGCCAGGGCATGGACGCAACTGAAGTGTCCTATGATAGATGATTGGCTAAAGAAGCTGTGCTACATGTATAGAATGGAATATTACTCAGCATAAGAAGAGATGAAATACTGCCATTTACAACAACATGGATGGACCTTGAAATAATCATATTAAGTGAAATAAGCCAGACAGAACAAGTTGAAAATCACATGATATCACTTATATGTGGTATATAAACCTAAAAGCAACAAATGAACAGGACATACAAATAGAGACTCATGGAATTGGACTATAGACTAATAATTACCATAGGGTAGGGAATGGGAGAGGAAGGGGGTAGGTACTGTTCATATATAGGAGGGTAGTGGGATCATGAAGCGCATAAAGGGGATCAAATATATGGTAGCTGAAGGAAACGGGACTTTGGGCGGTAAACACACAATAGAATATACAGATGCCTAATTATAATGTACACCTGAAAATTATATAATTGTATTAATTAATGTTACCTCAATAAATTAAATAAAAATTATTTAATAAAAATTAAATAAATTTAAAAAATGAAGCACAAATAAACATGATCTACCACTTCTACTTCTCAGTATCTAAATTAGGATAACCTATGTGAGAGTATAAGAATGTTCACTGTAGTGCTGTTTGTAATAATGATTGATTGGGAACCTTAAATAAATGTTAATAGGGAGACTAAATGAGCAAACTGCAGTATATTTATATTATGGAACAATATGCAGTATTTTACAAGGATGAGGTACTGATAAGATAGTGTTGAATGAAGCAAAAGCAAATATATTTGTACAGGAGAATGTCAATTTCATAAAAAAATAAGAAACAAAAATACTATATATTTTCTATTGTTACATACATATGTATGTAAGTGCTTAGAAGTACTTCTGGTTTTAGGGGATGCTAACCTTTACCTATACTTACATGCTGCTTTTACAATTAGAAATTAAAAACAAAGTAGAAAATATGTTAGGTTTCTTTGTATTTAAACATTATTCACTTTGAGTTGTTGCTTTTTGCAAAACAAAAGGTTGTTTCCTCAATTTTACAGTTTATAATAGACTATTCAAGTCAGAGACTATACCAAAGACATGACTCTATGCCCATTATCTCATTTAGCTTCCCGAACAACCAAGGCCAGTATTAGGGAGAGGTGAGTGAGGTCTAGTCATCCAAGTACAGAACTGGATTTTGCCTTTATTTAAAAGTTGATATTTTGTTCATTATGAATTTTTGCATTAATTTTGATTTTAAAAGATTGTATTAAATATTATATACCTCAATTACTTAGCTTTTTGGTGTCCCCTAAATTTTGCATCCAAGTTGAGTGTCTCACTCATCTCTCCACAGAGCAAACCCTGTGTAACAGTACTGTGAGTCTGATATTATTACATCTATTTTACAGGTGAGGAAGTTGGTCCAAGGCCACAGAGCTCGTAAGCTAGTAAATAATGGAACCAGGATTCAAACTCAGGCCCATTAGACTCAATATCCATGTTCACCAACTCAGTTTTGGGAGAATTTTATTTTGTTCATTAGTTCAATGGCCCAATGCTAACTCCCAATAATAATGTGCTTTATATATCTGTCATGAAGCTGTGCTTTACACCTTACTTGACAATTTAGTATTAGCCTTGGCACACAATTCATGGGAGCACGTATACTTTTCATTGATCACCATTTGTCAGAGAGATATGGAAAAATATGTCTTGTTGGAAATAGAATATTAATTATTTAGTACTTAGGTGGTTTGATCCATACTCTTCAAGAGAAGAATCAAAGTTGTGTAGACTTGAAAGCAGATTTATTGGTTCTACTTTATTTTGATAAAGAGATACTTGAAAGGTAAATCATTGAATGCTCATTATAAATTTTCATATCTGTTTTGGGAAACAATCAAGGAGTATGTATTTATTGAATACTCACTTAATTCTTCTCTCAGTGGTTCTCGACCATGAGCAGTAGAGTCCCCACAGGGAAATTTGGAAATATGTAAGGATGTGTTTTGGTTGTAAAAATGACAAATTGAAAAGGCTTATTTGACATAATCTTTAAAAAAAAGAGAGATTGTATCTCTGGTGATGGCAAAGGAGAAGGGATTGGGGGAGTCAGAAAATACTTCAAAGAGGAGATTTTATTGCAGTTAAGTCTTTGACATATTTGGATATGGGGAGAAAGGCATTATAGGCAGAAGAAAGAATTAAGTGATTAAAAAAACTCACATGTATTGACTACTCACCATGTATCAGGCACTGTTCTAAGTATTTTATAAGTTTTAACTCACTTATTCTTCATAGCGATTCTATGAGATTGGGTTGTGATTACAGAGGACTCTGTCAGGCTAAGAGATTTAGGTCATGCCATTTACTATATTTCTGTATTGGATAGTCTCAATAATGTACTCATTGGAATAATTACATCAGAATCAAAGATTCAGAGAAATCCCAGTGGTAAAATGCCTTTTTAATATCATTTAACCCAGATGCTCACAAATTTATTTGGTGGAAAAATATTTTTATCAATAAACTTTTATCTACATCAGCGTTCCAACTGAACACATCCTGAGAAATTTGTAGATAATGGGGAATTAAGCTGGTTCAAGGGGAAATGGAGAGGAAAATATAAATCTGAAACATAATTTGCAGTTTTTAGTAATGAAAAACTGTGCTATTGTTATGGTAATATAATGACAAAGAAGTAACATGATGAGATTGAGATTTGTTAAACTAATTGTACCTAATTAATCTATCTCAGCATGATTTTTTTCTTGACAGTCATTTTATATTTCATCTATAGATATAAATTTAAACAAATAGTTCATATCATATTTTAAAAGAATAAGACAGAGCTTGTCCTATCAGATGGTAAAATGAACTGTCAAGGTAAAATAAACAAAATAGTGTAGTATTAATAAGAAAAGTATCAGTAGATCAGAATAGATTACCCAGAGACCTACCAAAGCATATTCAAGAATTGATTTATGTTAAAGGTGATAAATCAGTAAGATACAGTCATAAAAGTCATTTTATTAATGGTTACGGGATTATGTCATTTAAATATATAGAACTAAAAAGTTAGAGTCTAACACTATACTTTATACTGAAATAAATTCCGAGTGGGTTGAAAATGCTAAGGGAAGATAGGAACACACAGAAAAATAGAAAAAATATAGGTGAATATTTATCAAATTATAGTAAAAGGTGTAACTTTATGAGCATAAAATCAATGGGAAACAAAAAAAGAAAGGTTTAATATATTTCACACTCATTAAAATAATCAACTGTAAAAGAAATCCCATTCTGTGATTAGACAAAGTAAATTGTTCACGAGCTCACATTTTACAAAAATATTGATCATGTGCCAGTCCATAAAGCAAGTCTTAATAAATTTGGAAGAATACGTACCATTCACAAATAATATTCTCTATTCACAATACAATTTAGATGTTAATAATAAAAAATAAAATAAATTAAAATATACAAATAAAGAATAACTAACAAAAAGAATAAACAGTAATAACACCTCATATATGTGCAAGTTAAAAAAAATATTTTCACTGTCAGAGGTGAAATCATAATGGAATTTAAAAATTACTTAAAACTTGGTGATAATGAAACAGCATATCCAAATATGTGTAATGCAGTGAAAGACATGTTCCAAGACAAATTCATAGTCTTAAATGGTTATACTACAAAAAAAATAGACAGAAAATTAATAAGGCACATGTCCAATTAAAAAATAAATAGAAAAGGAATGACAAAATAAACTCAAATAGAAGAAAGAAGGATAATAGTAATTATAATAGAATGAAGTAATAATAGTAGAAAGATAGTAAAGATAATAGATCAAGTAAATAGAAAAGAAACAAATAAAAAGAGTTGACAAAAGCACAAGTTGGCTTATTGAACAGTCAAACTAACTATATAGAGTTTTGGAAAGATTAAGCAAGAAAAATAGAAAGGGCACAAATAAATATAAATATATATATACACATATATATTATAAATAAGAAAAGAGATCCAGTTACAGATAAAGTAAGCATTAAAACATATAAATTCGCTTTTTTTTCTGGCTTTTGGCTTGGAGGAGGCAAAGTTGCAACTTTCTTCGGTCATGCCGAATCTGGGTTTATCTGACACCAGCCGTCTCCATCATGCAGCCAAAGTTTCACTCCAATAAAAACTAAGTCATATAACTGAGGTGCACTGGTGGGGAAATCCGTTCCATATCTGCCCTGACCCCCAAGATCGACCCCCTTGGTCTGTGTCTAAAGTGTTGGTGATGACATCGCCAAAACAACCTGTGATTGGAAAGGTCTGAGTATTACAGTGAAACTGCCCATTTAGAACAGACAGACCCAGATTGAGCTAGTACCCTGCCTCTGCCCTGATCATCAAAGCCTTCAAAGAAACGCCAAGAAGCAGAAAGAAGCAAAGAAAACAAAAACATTAAGCACAGTGGAAATATCACTTTTGATGAGATTGTCAACTTGCCCAACAGATGCAGCACTGATCTTTAGCTAGAGATCTCTCTGGAACCATTAAAAGGATCCTGGAGACTGCCCAGTTTGTGGGCTTCAGTGTTGGTGGCCATCACCCTTATGACATCATAGATGATAAAAACAGTGGTGCAGTGGAACATCCAGCTAGTTAAGATTACAGAGGAAAATATTTCAATTAAAGATCATTTGACAACCAAAAAAATAAATATTAAAAATTATCAACAAGCTTAAGTCAGTACATTTGAAAACAAATAAAATGGGGAAAATGTATAGAAAAATATACTTTCACAAAATTAATACAGGAGGAAATACAGGACTACCACTGTTGTCCAAGATAAAGTAACAAGGCAAGATTTAACCTACCTTAGATAAAGAGATGTCTGGACAAAATATATGAATTGATAGTTTTTAGACATTAGACAAGAAACAGACTTGGGCAGTGATCTCTGTGAGAAGGAATAAAATAAGATGAGCTTTGTGACTGTACCAACTTTCCGTTTGGAGAGTTAACAGCCTGCAACACAGGGAAAGGAAAACCCAACAGAGGCCAGTAGTATCTTTGAGTTAAGGAGACAGAATTTGGAGTTTGAGAAGATCAGGACATCTATAATTTGTGGTTTAAATACTAGAGAGGATAGAGCTGCGCACATAGAGAAAGAGAACTCTGAAAGTTTTTAGAGGGGTACTCTCAAGTCTGTGGCTGAGCACAGGCTTGTGAAATGCACAGGAGTAAATTTCTGAAGCCAAGAAAGTAACCCACCACAGGAATAATGTAGGCAGAAAAATCCTCTCCGCATAAACCAGGCTGGCTTATGTTCCCACAAGCCAGAGTGGAAAGATCTTCTCATATATTAGATAGAGTCCCCAGAAGGTTATTGCCTATGTCTTGGGGACAAATTAGCCTTATACTAAAGGCTTCTCTGGACCTAACCTAAAACAAGAACAATTCTCAAAAGGATAAAACTGATTTCAAGTAACAACTGCCCCCTGGAACAAAATCCAACAATCTTTAAAAGAAAACAAGTAACTCTAGCACTTAATAACATAAAATTCACCATCAACAGCAGTAAAAAAAATGTAGGAAATATATGGCCATAACCACAAGGAAAAAAAAATTAGTGGTAGAAACATATCAAAACATTGGATGAGCTAAAAAGAACTATGCTAAATGAAAAGTGTGAGGCACAAAGTACTATAAACTTTATACCCTCATTTTTATGAAATTCTAGAAAAGGCAAAACTGTAATGCTATAAAACAGATAATTGGTTGCCTGAGGCTAGATGGGAGAATTGACTGTAAATTGACTGTAAATAGTAACAGAAATTTTGAGGGGTGATGGAAATATTGTACATCTTGATTGTTGTGATGGTTACACAACTTACCATTACCAAAATTCTTTAAACTGTATATCTAAAATTGGTTGATTTTATTATATGTAAATTATTCCTCATGGAAACTGGGATAAAATTTGCTACAAATATGGTAAATAAATGGTCTATATCCCTGATATATACATAAATAGTATAAATCAATGACAAAAAATTAAAAGCCAAGTGAAAATTGTTAAAGTACGTGAATAAATAACTCAAGAAAAATACAAATAGCCTATAAGTCTAAATATTAACTCAAATAAAAGTAATGCAACCATTAGTAATTGACATGCTATATTCCTACCTAAAATATTCATGCATGGTGTTGTGTTCTAGACCTTAGAGGGTGTGGCAAGATGGAGACACATATATATTTCCAGTATGGTTGTAAATTTATGCAATCTTTCTGGAAACCATTTTAACTCTATTATCAAGAGCTTCAAAGATATGTATTCTTTTTAGTATAATAATCTCCATGTCTAGGATCTTATATCAAGGAAATAAGCTGAGATATAGTTTAAAAAGTATTTACAATAATATACATTACGTTAGTAAAAAACGTAGAAACAACCTACATATCCTGGAAGAGTGGAGTGATTAAATAAATTATCGTATAACCATGTGGTAAAAAAATCATAAAACATAATCCAGTTTGCTTGTGAAGAATGTTCCTAATAAAATATTAAATAAAAAGTGATAAGAAATTAAATATAGCTTGATCTAAAGTTTATAATCTCTATATATTTATAATTATCTATGAAAACTGGCCAGAAATACACTAAAATATTAACAGCCATTATCTTTGAATGGTAGGATTGTAGGTGATTATTTTCTTCATTATCATTCCTATACTTTCACATTTTTCAGTAATGAATATTTGTAATTTTATAATCAGCAAATAAATAGTTGTCAACATTATTTTTAAGGTACAGAAACAAATTAAAATTTTAATGTTACTTTTTAGTGGTGGAAAGAGAAATTTCATGAACAGGGCAGTATACTAAAGCCCAGATTAATTTGGTGCAGTCAATCCCTTTTGTAGTTCATCTGATATATCCCAGATTCTAGGGCAAGCCCTTGCCCCTAGGTTCTCTATCCTCTGCCAGCTGGTATGTCTTCAGGGACTTTCAACTTCTTTAGACATTAGTCTGAACAAAAACTAAGTTGAGTCCACAGAAGGAAAAAAAAATCTCAAAATGTGTTTCTAAACAAATTGTAAATGATTTAGGATTATCTCTCTCCCCCGCCTTCTCCCTTTTAAATTATGTTACCCTTCTCTCTCCTACTTAGCAGCATGAAAATTTAAGATATTTTCTGAATTTAATTTGAAATTTCCATAAAATACTTTAAGTTGAACAAAATTGGCCTCATGAACCCTAGCAGAATTCATTCTAAATCAATCAAAAAGTCTGCCAAAGCCTCTCCTTTTAAAAGTTATCCTAGGGATACTTCACTGCTTCATTCACTGATCAGCCTTTCCTGGAAGAGCCTCAAAGTTTTGGTTTGGTAATTTTTTGGATTGATGAATTGTTTGCTTGTCCTGTCTTGTAATCTTTAGGTACTTATATTATGAAATCTGTCTGATGCTGGCTCTTCTCTTTCAGAATTCTTGCTATTCTGCTATCGTTGTCAAAGGTCCTGCATTAGCAGAATCCCCAGCTGTCCCTAGAGTGGGTGATTCAAATTGATTGCCTTAGGCACTCTGTAAGGGAAAATGGGGGATACATATCATTGACAACTGTATAGTTATTCAGCTGGTAGACACAAGAGAAATAGCCTTTGCTAGAATATGTCAAAAAATATATGAGATTCATTTAACATTAGTTCTTAGCCTTCCATTTCTTGCCAGCATCAAGGCATAAACATCGCCTAGGAATATTTTTCTCCAAGTCTATATCTCTCTATATAACTGAACCTGCCTATTTAAAAGATCTCCATTTTGGCTTATTTTAGCCTATCACTGGATAGAAATATGAGACTTGGGGCAGGAAAGAACATAGGATGATTTGCTATCCATGCTTCATCGAATAGCGTTAAAAACAGCATAGATTTATCCACCAACACATATGTATTGAGTGGAGTGTAATGAAAGTTTTATCTGAACAATTAACTTGCAGTAAATAAGTAGTAAAAGCAGTCTGTGTTACAATAGTTGAGATAGAGAGAGAGAGAGAGAGCGCGAGCGTGTGCAAAGGAGCAACATGCACCCTATTCTTCAGTGTGCATGCTAAGGCAAAAGAATAAGACCTGAGCTTTAAGGATTATCTTGGTCTCTTACCTATCAATATCTACCAACAATACAACTATTCCAAATTATTTATCTTGGGCTTAGGAAAGGTGTTCAATATTTTTATTTGCAGCATTTTTACCAACCTATTAATGTTCTGAGGCAATATGGATGGACTAATGGGTAATAACATAGATTGGTGCTAGATAGAATCAACATTGAGCATTGGCTTTCACATCTTCATACTTATGTGATCTTGAACAATTAATGTTCCTCTTTGAGTCTTAGTTCCTTATCTGTTATGTGGAATATTATATCTATTATATAAATTTATTGTGAAGAATAAGTGTGGTAATTAAAACAACTAGTTTAGTATCTGGTTCATAGTAAAGTCTCAATGCTTATTAGTAATAGTAGTAAAAATAGTAGAAGTAACCATAGCAAATATGTTGTTATTATTATTTATACTCAGCCTGCTATTTCAGTGATTATTAAATACAAATTACTGGATGCCATAATGGAGGACAGTTTGGTAATATTTCTCTGGAGAAGTAAAAAAAAAAATGCATGTGTTTAGTTCTCTTTTTCGTTTATGTTTAAGATATTTTTAAAAGTTTTAGCCATGGTTGCATTTAAACCTTTGTCTTTCTTATGTGAATTTATTTTAAGTGTTGAAAAAGCACTATAGGATTTGCATTTTTTTTTTGCCTGAAAGTGAAACTAAAATCATTAATATGACAAGTCAGGCATGAAAAGTTGGAGGAAAATAAAATTAGTCTGTTGTAACACTGATATTCCCAAATGCCAAGTGTAAATGTAACCAGTCAGTAGGAGATTTTTTCCAGTGGAAAGTTCATCTATAAGACTTGCAAGTGAAAGTCAGGCAGTTGGCATATAATGGGAATATATCTCTAACATTATTCCTGAGGGGAGATGACTGGATACTACAGTAGCTGAAGTTTCTATCCAGTGGAATATAATTACTGAAGAAGAAGAAAGCTGCAACATAAAATGTATCTCAATTACAACACAGTCCCATAACATGGACCTTGAGGGCAACACAGACCAATTTTATTTGTTTATTCAGCAAATATTTATTGATCAAACAGCTCTAGAAAGCCATTAAAGCAAGGTCCATTATATAGACTTTGGAAATCACTGGTAGATTTTTGGTGTCTTCTGTTAACCCTTGTGATAGTATGAATTTGCCTCATAAGTATTAAGACTAGAGTTTGGCTTCTATTCTCTTTGTAATTATTAGTGTTATATTTTCAAAGGGCCAACAGCTTTGAAAGCACCTCACACTACACTGAGCTCCAGTAACACTTGCGTCATGGTTTTCTTGGCTTTTCTGTCTCCTTAACTTTGGTATTTAGAATTCTGGAGGGTTAAACTAAAAAGTAAATATTTCAATTCCAGTGAGGCAGACTGTATAACTTCAGAAAAGGTATTAGTCACTGAGATTTAAAATGATTTAAAGCATAATTAAAGGCACTTGCAGGAAAAATGATGAGTATAAATATTAAAATATGAAACTAAGCTTAGAAGGCATGCTCTATACGATCCCTATGTTTGACATATCATTTAACCTTGAACATAGTATGTGACTCTTTCTTCAAAAAATAGATTGTTTCAGGACTTATTCCCAGTGAGAGACAATCATATATAAGCATGTTCATGGAAGCTGGTCAAAAGCACTTACAGCCTTTCTGCTGTTACAGATGATTATAAAGTAAGCTTTGTACAAAGAAAGTGAAAATGTTCCTACAAATAGAAACATCTTGAACTCTTCAAGGCTCATATAACTTCAGAGCAATGGAAACCACACTTTTGACTATGTCCTAGGTCCTACCACAGAATGGAAAAAAGATGAGGTATGGCGGTGTGGAGTATAGGAGTGTGGTCAGTAGAGGGGTAACTATTATATTCTGGCATTTTAAATTTCTTCAGTATAGGGTTATATTGGTGGTGGGAGGGTGGGTACATGCCTTCTCATGGATCAGTGTAGTTTGGAAAATATGCCTTCAATTTTGGCTGAAGAGTGATATATTTAACATTTTTTTTAAAAATCAGTCTCGATCACAGTAATATGTACCTAGTGCCTACTCTGTGAGAGGAAAAGAAAAGCAGAAGACATAGGCTATCTTTGATATAACTACAACATAGTTGAGGTGACAAAATATAAACAGATTGTAGTGTCATGTATCATTGTGTTAGTGCCATCAGCACTTAGCATGAGGGCAATGACATGACTTGATAGGTATTGGGAAAAATATTTTCTGACTCAACCTTTTACAAATTGCTCCATCAAGCAATATTCAATAGGAATATCAGAGTAAATTTTAGGTTTTTTTTTTTTTTGCAATTATTCCTAGAAGTAACTTCCCACTAATGTCACACAGGCCCAACTAAAAAAAGATGGTGAGGTTTTTCATTCTTCAGCTCCATTATCAATAAAATGCTCTGCCTGTAGTAGGCACTTGAAATTTTGTTGAAAAAATAAATTTTTGGCAGTTGCCTTCTCTAAAAGAATTAGTCATATAACTGGTTTACATTACTCATGCTAATACTCTCTTGTCATCTACTACTCTGGGACATTTCTGTAGTTTTCTCCATTAAGTCTATCTAACACTGACAAGGTAGTAAGGGCATGTAGGCGTTGCCCATAAGTGTTCTATCACAACTATGTCTCAGCATCCTAACAGAATATAAATTCCTCAAAGGAAGTGACTGGGCTAAGGCTTCTGAATATCTTCAAGGTGACTTCTGTTGGAATCTGTGTGTAGAACATGAACACATTGTATACTGCTGACCTACTGACCTATTGAAAGTTTGGCATTTATATTCAGAAGGCTTAGTAATGCTAGACTGATTCCTCATCTACTTCTGTATCTTCAATTCTAAATCTGTGCCAATGAATGATTTTGTTATGTCTATAAGAGTTAAGAAATGTTTTAATAAATTGTACCTATTAGCATGTTTTATAGAATGCTTATTTTTCCCACTGTACAACCAGCAATGTAAACTGCTATAGTCTTATAAAATTGTACCATCTGCCACAGAGAAGAAAGAACTCAGGTTTTTCTCAAATATACTTAACATTACTATTTTATTTCTCTAAGCACAGCATTAACATAGAGCTGATTGAGCATTCAAGTGCCATTATAGACAGCAAAGAGACCATGCAACACCTCACATACCCATTTGCTATCTAGACTCCCTCTGGACTTTGCATTGACTCCTGCCTGATGAACAAATAAATTAAAACATATTCCTCTTAGTTGATCCTACTAAAGAAAGACAGCTTTGAGAAAGCAAGTGTCATTGAATTATGAACCATATGCATAGACATTTGATTATAATCCAAAGTATAAATATTAACTCTTTTTGGATTAGCCTGCATGACAGTGACATGAGAGACTAGAAGATGGAACTGTCATGTACAGACCTTGTTTGGCTTGGTTGCCTGCAGCTCCAGTAGGTCTTTCCTGTATCTTCTCCCTCTTTTATGTAGACTGCTTAACCTCAGGATAATAAAATCACTCAAGTCTTTCTCATACTCAAGAAACACTCCCTTGATTGAAGAATCTATGTAGCTATTTATTGACTTCTTCAGACTTTTACAAAAAATTACTTGAAAGATTAGCTTATATTCACTGTTTCATTTTCTTTCCTTCCTTCTCAGTCACTGCTTTTGCAAAGGTAACCAGTGACCTCCATACTTATAAACACAATGAATAATCTCCTGCCATAATATTATTTCATTATTTGATCTCTGTTAAGTATGTGACATTCCCTCTTAAAATTTCATTTTCTCTTAGCTTTCATGATATTCTTTTTTTTTTTTCCATCCTTACCCGTTGGCAGCTTCTTTCCAATGTCTTTCATAGTCTTCCCATTCTTCCTCATGGGCTCCCTTTGTAATTGTTTAAACACTAGTATTACACCTGGTGCCCATCCTTGGTCTTCTGCTGTTCTTACTCTCTAAAGTTCTTTGAACGATTTATTCCAAACCATGGCCTACATTTCCAGTTATATCTGATGACTTTCAAGTCTACATATCAGAACTCTTAATTGTGTTCCAGACTCATGTCTCAACTTGCTTAAAGATTATTTCCACTTGGATGTCTCACAAGCATATCATATTCAAGAGTACAAAACCAAACCCATCTTACTTCCCTTAAATTTTCCTCCCTGCCTTATGGTATGACCATGCATATAATTTTCTAAGTTAGAAATATATGTCATTACATGGGCCTCCCTTTTTCTTACTACTAACATCCATTCACAAGATCATGTTGCTTCTGCCTTATTAGTAATATTGTAGGTCAACTATAATTAACAAACACATAAATGAATACATAAATGTATACATACATACATAAAATATTCCACGGTCCCCCACTACTTTCAGGATAAAGTTTAAACTTTTTAGCTAAGTACACAAAGCTCTGCATGACCTCTATCCACTCCACTAACTCCATCTCTATCACTTTTGTACATATGCAGTTTTCTATAGCCATGTCAAAATTTGTTTAATACCCCCAACTAATTCATGTTAATGCAATTTGAATGACATTTTAGTGCATTAGGGTAGGGTTTAGAAAACTTTTGCTATAAAAGGCCAGATAGTAACTAATTCATGCTTTGCCAGTCATACAATTTCTATTGCAACCATTTTACTAATGTAGTGTGAAAACGGCCATAAAGAAGTCATAAACTAAATGAGTGAGCATAAGCGAATTATAATAAAACTTTATTTAGAAAAATAGGGGCTGGTTAGATTTGGTCCTTGGGTCATAGTTTGCTGACTCTTGAACTAGAGAATCTTGGTATACAAAGAAAGCCTTCTTGAATCCTTTTATGGAGCTGAGAAATAATTTTGATTTTTGTGTCAATGAAGATTTTCAAATGTTAGGTTGATTTAAAGTGAAGTATACCTATACTTAAGACACTATGTAAAAGTCATTAACCTTAGAGAGATATAGGACAGAAAAGTAATTAATTTTCATCCATGAACTACCTTCCTGGCCATAATACATAGATTTAAGCATTCCATAAGTCTTAATTTTCACTTGGAAAATAAACAATTTTCTAAGAAGTTTTAGCTTCACTGGATTTGACATATCCGCTTATCTTTGTGGTGTACTTTCTATTTTCCTGACGCTAAAGTTTTTTGTAAATCATTTCTTGTCTGTTTCTAGATGTTTAAGCTTCCAGAGCAGTGGGAAATCCAGAACCTGATAAATATTTGGCAGGTCAAGGAAAGACTGGTATCGCCAAATGCTCCTATGGCCTATTATAATGTCAGCCATGCAGACTGTGTCTTCACTCCGGAGGAAAATTGAAAATAGACATACTTGGAATGTTTTAATTTCTAGGGATAAAGGTAAATTTTTTAAAATCTTATTTTGAAGTCTGATTAAGGGCCAATCATTAAAGAAGTCTCTGATAATTCCCTCTTCAGTAAAAAGAGAAAATTAGGGGAAAAGCAAGGGTTTAATCCTATATATAAATAGAGTGGGTGGTCATCTATGAGATAGTTCTTATGAGACATCCCCAAGTCTCCTTTACCATACAACTTTCCAAGCAGTAGTAGACATGTCTTGTCATTTCCTTCCTTAGTGTTCTCTTTTCTAGAGACAAATCTGATAAGCTTAGTATGTTAATTACTCTAAGCAACATTCCATTTGAATTAAGGCAATGGTCTTCAAGAATAAGTCAAATAAAAATAAATTGTTATCAAGGAGTAACACATGAAGTAATTACCCATTATAATCATCATATGAGAATATCATCTTTGACCTTGTGGATGAGGGCAACAGTGGTTAGTAGAGTTGCAAGAGAGATGGAGCCTGGTTCCTTTACAACATGGATTCACCATATCAGCCCTGGACTAATTACATATAGATGAACATGTGAGGGGGAAATAACTCAAACCATTTTAGTCTTGTTTAAGGCAATATATATTTAGGTTTCTTTGATATAGAGGATCAACCTCTTACATGATAACTAATTTGAATAGTTTCTCATCATTATCATCACCATCATCATCATTATCATCAATCAACATACAGAGGATCTAGCTTATGTTCCAGATTGAAAAATTGACTTACAGAATTTAGAAACTTGGTTAATGAGATACTTTTAAGATTTTATTAAAGAGATATAAACCCTGATAGTCATATGTATATATCCAGGAAATGTAGATAGTTGTGTATGAACTGAGCTAAGTCTCTTCTTTCTAGATCTCAGTCTTTTCACCTGTAAGAGAGGGAGTTGTACCACGTGATTTCTAAGTCTCCTTACATTTATTAAGGTTATAATTCCAACATTCTATAGAACTCTTAATTGTGTTCCAGACTCTTCTATAGGCTCTATTGCATTTTTGCTTGTGCATGATTTAATAAGCTCAACCAAGGAAATAATGTGATTTTGAACATGGCAAGGGGAAAGGCACATTTAAGCTTAAATTATAGCTGCAAGTAGTTGACTATTAAGTTTTTTTAGTGCTGTAGTAACATCTAAAATTTGCACTTTCGAAGGTGATCTGCTATATTCAGAGAAATATACTTCTATCTTGATAAAAGAGAGGTTTTGGTTCCCTCCCCTATTATTATCCTTTCTCTTTCTTTTTCCTTTTTCATAGGTGATATCTGAAGTGCAATTAAACTTAATAGGGCGAGGCAGTCTTCAAATGCATGGCATTGTGATCATTGCCATGTTCTTCTTCTCTACTTCTGTTCAGTATTTCCCCTTCATGTTAAATATTTTCCTTTCTGATGCAAAGCATGTACAATAGAGAATGAGAAAATGCTAACCTGATTAAAGTGGAATTGCTGGACTCATGAAATTCTTTCCAGCTCTCAATCTGTGATTAATATTCTCACTACATTTAAAGAGAATAGAAAACTGGCTCTCATTTCTGTAAACCTACAAATCCAAAATGTTTTAATCTGAGAATAGTCATAAAATGGTGCTAATGTAGTTGTGCAAAAATAGTGTTGGCTCCAGAGGAGCAAGGTTTGAGAGATATGAAGCTATGAGGAAGATATACTTAAATGAGGACATATCGGTTATTCCTATGGAAAGAGTATATTGGGATAGGCTAGGTTATTCAAAAACAACTATCATCAAAATCTCATCATCTTAAAACAACAAAGATGTAATTCTTATTTAGATTTCATGTGTAATGTTGGTTTGTGAGGTGGAGGTTCTGTCCATGGTAATCACTCAAGAACACAGGCAGAAGGAGGATCCATCTTTTTTCTTCTTCTTTGATTTTAAATTAAATTTGTTGGGGTGACATTGGTTAATAAAATTATATAGGTTTCAAGTGTAAAATCCATTAATATGTCATATGTATATTACATTGTGTGTTCACCACCCAAAGTTAAATTTACTTCCATCACCATATATTTGACCCCCTTCCACAATCACAAAAGAAAGGTAATTGAAAGGCTGAAGAGCACTGGCAATTAAACATTTCCACCAAAAAATGATACATGTCACTTCTGTTCACATTTCAATGGCCAAATCAAGTCATGGCCATGCCTGATTTCAACTGACCAGAAAGTATAATTCTAAAATATGGCTGCAAGGAGAAGTGAAATATTTGTGACAGCCTTAGCTACTACCACATAGTATAAGATGGCAAATTATGAGACTAGAGTTCCAGATTTAGTTATACTGTTAGGTATGTGACCTTCAGTGTTTAAAATCAATGGGCTTAATAATCTTCCACTCCAGTATAGTGATTATCAAAGAAGTGATAGAAAATATAAAGTATAAATCCTTAATAAAATATAAAGTAACTTTAATTGTCCATCCTTTTATGATTATTTATTTATTTTATTTAAAAATAGAGGTTGAATGCTTCCTATGTAGGCAGAGTGTAAAAATTCAGTTTGTGGGGTTTTGGTGCAGCAATCATATAACAGCAACCATTCAGCAATAAATTGCTATTTATAAGAAGGTATATACACAATTATTTCCTTGAAATGGTGTAAGATTTGACATCATAAAAAATGAAAATGTTGCTAATGTAACTATAAGGTGAGTGACATACTCCACAGATCAGAGTCTCAGTTCAGGGAGGGCTGGATGCGATGTCAATTATTTCATGAATTTAATAAAGGTTACACCAATTCTCATACTTGTATAACTTCTTTTTTAAAGTCAGCATTGCACACAATGCAGTAATGAAAAGTGTTAATTCAGTGAAGTGCTACAATCAAAATTGGCCTTAATTGAAATTCACCTAGTTGATATTTCCTGAACTAATATGTACAGGAAAAGAGAGAAAGAGTTTAACAAGGCAGTAACCAAAAATTCCCTCTTTGCTTCTCTGAAGGAGGCAAATAACCACCAGCCATTTAACTACGTTAAACTCTTGATGCCTAATATGTTGTTACAAATACATATCAGTTACACACCATGCCAGATCAGCCTAACGTGTTTTATGACACCTTCCATTTTCTATCACCTGCACCTGGGGGTGCTTTGTGTTACCTCAAAATGCATCATAAGGTTCTAATAACAGTGCTAAAGTAAAGGGATTTTAACGATCTTCTGATTTTCTTTTTAATAAATATATGCTATATGGCACATCAAAGATAGTCAGAGAATGTCATAAAATCAAATTTATAGTGATATGGGACACTGCTTGAAGAAAGAAGGGGATATCACCACTCATGATTCATCTTTTTGAGCAAGACTGTTCTTTCTGAACAGGCAAAAATAATATAAAAGTATATGGTGACTACTGTGTTTATGGCTGTTGCTTTTATTTCTGTCTCTCTTCATTTCTCTCTGTCTCTGTCTCTGTCTCTGACTCTCTCCCTGTCTCTCTCTCTCTCTCTCTTTTTCACTCATACACATACACACACAGAGTTTTGACAGTTTTATTATCTTCTCCTATTTAAATTATGTTAATATACCCTGGAGCCTGGTAGCAGAGTACACCTTTTGTAAAATTTAATTAATGAGTAAAAGTACTAAAGAGAGGGGACTCAATGAAGGAAACTCTCTGAGTTGTTTTTCTTTTTTTAAGGCCTTATCTTCCTTTGACAAAAAGTCTCCACAAATCCCTGGACAAATGCCATGGGCTATAGATTTTGATAAAAATTCCCCTGAGGAAAAAAAAAAAGGAATGAAATTTCTGATGCATCAATAATATTATATTTAACAATTTTTTTTTAACTTTCCAGGCTAAGAAAATCCAAGACAAATTTACAAATGAGATTTTATATATCGATCCTCTAGATTCACCCACAAATAATGGTATAATAGAAGTTACCAAATAATTCAAATTGACATAATTCATTGCAACAGAATTAATGATTCAAATGTAAATGAACTCTTAAGAAGAAATGGAAAAGTATGACCCATTACTCAGAGATCTATACTTTGGTAAGACGCTGTTTTATTCAGCTAGAAATCCTCTGGTCTTATAGTTCTTGACATAATTCTCCACTGGGAGCCCAATTTATTGCTAATCATTAAAATACCTTATTTTTATATTCTGCTAGAACCACAGTTTACATATGTGTACTCTTTGTGCATGAATGTGTATTAATGTTTCCTACCTGTGTCTCAGAGTGTGGAGAATGCACATGCCTTTTATAGTCCATGGGCCTCACATCTAAGCTGCTTTCTTCAAAAAATCTACAGCTTTAGTATAGAGAGAGTATACTGCACTGGTTTCATACTTAGTGAAGGTTTGATTCATTGCTTTACATCTTTCTACTTGTACTGCTCCCCTCCATTCCTTCCGTTATGTTGGCTATCTAGATGTTCTATGTTCTTGCTCTTAGGTGCACTTTTTCCCTAACAGGAGCTGGCCTTAAAGATTCTACTTAAAAATACTTTAAAATTGAAGTAAGCATTTTTTCCCCCACCATCTCTGATCTCTGTCTCCATTTCTAGAGCCATGCAGGTTAGATAATTTTAATTATATGCTGTGACCTTTTCCTCTGGAAATATCTGGGGCAGAACAGGACATTTGCAGAAGGAATGCTCAGAGAGATTATCTAATCCAGGCCCCTGCCTTTAGGCTGGTATCTAAATTATTTAGGTCTCAAGATTATATCTCTTCTTGAAGATTCGCATAGCTTCCATCCAGTTCTTTCATTCTAATCTATTTCCTTATAATAGTTAAAAACATCTTCCTTACATCTCACTATATTTTCATCCTACTTCCTTGTTTACTCTTCTGCGTAGATAGAAATTAAAGGTTTAAAAATCTCCTCTAAAACAAAACAAAACAAAGCAAAACAACCTTTCTTACACTTGCGTTATTTTGGTCACCCATCAAGCCACAGCTTCTTTGGCTGTATGAGTTTTCAGTTGTCCTTAATTTGTTATAGTCTAGGTTTCTCAAAACTCTTTGCAAACTTTTTGTTAAGAGATTATCTGAGTTAAGAAAAGAAAAGCAACCAATAACAAAAAGAAGGAAATGTAAATAAAGAAAGCAGAGAACTTGGAAATAATATACCTTTCTAGCATTACCATTCATGTACCAGTCAAAATCATATACCTCGATATCAGCCTCTACTCTTTCCTGTCTTACATGCTACACACACAATCAGTTACCAAGCTCTTTAATTTTTACTCCTATCTATCTCTGAAACCAACCCCTTCACTCTCCTTCCACCATCACTTGCTAACTCTCCTCCACACCCCACACACAAACAAACCCTCTGCAGTACTCGAGATCTGCTCTTCAGCAGTTTGGATGAGAGTCATTGCGACATCTTCTTAACCAGTCTCCCTATTTTCAGGATTGTCATCCATCATCCTCCGGATAATACCACAAAGCTAGGTTCCTATAATGGAAATCAGAACATTATTTCTTCTGCTTAAAATTGTCAGAGGGTCACTATTACTTAGAATGAAGTCTATTTTTGTTTTTAAATGAATTATAGGAAGCTCTGAATGAGCTTGCTCTAGTTTATCTCTTTGGCTTCAATAATTAGCACTTCTCCATTTGAACCATATGTTCCCCCATTGTACTAGGTCACTTATGATTCCTTAAATGGACCACACGCTTTTATGCCTTTGTGCCTTTTCACTTGTTTATTTCTGTCTAGAATACTTTTCTGTCATGTCTCTGTCTTTAACCTGCTTAAACATTATCATCTCAGTGTAACAGTCTCCAATCTCTCAGGCACAATTTTTTACTTAACTCTTTTAACACTTAGTGTAATATTTCAACAATTTCTCTATACCTATATCTCTACTACTAGATTGAGAACTACATCATATTAACTTTGTATTTTCAATGCCTAGTACAGTATCTACCATAGGGTTAGTGCTCTGCAGACTTTTTACAACAAGTAAATGGATGAAAAGATTTTAAGGATCAAGAGAGGGAATTGTTATTGACAGGTTGTCAAAGTAGAGTATGCCCCGCATTTAGAAGGCTGGCTTATGTCAGTTTGGGAAATAGGGCATCTAACTTTGTAAAGTTATTAACATAATCAAAAGGCATAGATAAGTTTCCAGTTAATCAAGAAATAGAAACTATGGTCCAGTTTTCCAACTCTGGATGATTAGAAAAGAATGTGCATAGACAGGGTCCCCTGGCTGAATAGCTAGGTAGCTAAAGTTAAAGCTACTCAAAAACTGTGTCCAAGAAGTAATGTGAGAGACATGGCTACATACAGGTACTTATTTCTGGGGACCTTCTTCCTGTTCCACTACTTCCAAGTGACCTGCCCTCTGGATATTTACACTAGACTTAAGCTCTTCCTTGGTTGCTGCCTTTAAGCATATACGTTTCAGTTCTAGAGTTGGCAATGGTTTTATTTCTCTAAGGAGGTTTCTGTAAGCAAAACACTTTGTTTTGTTTTCCTCTCATCTGGCCTCCATCCATATTGGCTCCCCCTCTCCCTATTCCCACATGAATCACTAAAAGTCAAGTGAGGATGAAAGCTCTCAGATTCTGACTGACATGACACTTTGAAGATCTTCATCAGCCAAATTACTCTGCACAGGTTGCTTAATTTGTGGAACATGTTCTACAGTCACATTTTAACTTGACTACCCTATAACCTTTTATTCTCCTTATTTATTTGCCCCATTTCCTTTCCCTTGCTGACAGCAGATGGTCAGTAGTATCTTGGAAAGATAACCTGGCACTAATTCAACCCAAAGAAACAGAAAATGTGCTTCAATTAACTATTATTTGCCAAGTTTAGTCTTTGATAGAAGAATAGGCTTTTTCACACTGATTACATAGATGGCAAGGGCTGAGGGTGGAGGAGTAATGTGGGAAAGTGGTACAGAGACAATATCCAGATTTGCAGATATACCATGTAAGCTCATTAAAATTCAACTAGATTACTCTGTACTTTGTTTATAAATTGAGATTAAATTTACTGGAAGACGCCGGCTCAGAATATTTATGATCAAAATGGCACTGCACCCTTTTTACAGATGGACACTGGTGAAAGGAGATGTCATGAAAGTGGTCTATCTTAGCGCCTCATAGCAAAATTGGAAAATATATACCAGAATAGAATTTCTTGGTTTCTAGGCACTCAAAGCCTATGTACTGACCCAAATCTCCTTAAAATCAACTTCATTTATTATTTATATTTAACTTCCGGTTCTAATTCCATTTTAAACTGACAATGGATTATAAGCCCATTCTCTGGCTCTACAGAGCTAGAGGTGAATTTCAATGTTTTCTCTGGTCCACTGAGTATATTCTAAAAAGGACCACACTTTCCTTTTAAAACACCAGTTTCCCCAATATCTAATAAATTCATAAACACCTAGTTTTACATGTTCATAGTTCTCAAGAACATGTAATTAATCCTAGAAAGTTTTGAGAAAGCAATAGCCACTGAAATAGCATTTTACAACTGAAAAAAAAAGGACTTTTTTAGAGTTACCTGAAGAATATGAATGATGGAACTGGCTAGTCTCCCATACTGGGTCTCCCTCAGCTTTCCTTTGTGGAGAGTCACCTAAGGCTCTGTTAAGGATAGAATAGCCAAGTCTTTTTGCTGCTTTACAGCAAAAATCAGAGCCATTGACTGTGTGTGGGAAAAGAATGAGAGGGAAGAGAAAACAAGGCAAAGCAGGCATGGGGTGAGAGGCAGACTTGCTGCTTGTCCAGAATAATGAATGGGTTACGTTGGCCTCATCCCACAAGTGGTTCGACCACATCCTGATTTTTCCACACCACACAAAAGCTATGACACAAGACAGGCAGTGGTCCATTTGGCTTTCATTACTAACACTGCCCATCAGCTTATTCTGACAATTCCCACAGTGTCACTACTGTACTATTAGAAAGGAAAATGTTGGCAGGCAAAGGCATATCTAAAGTTATTTTATTAAAGCTCACAGCTGTAAAATGTGCTTCTGAAGGGGAAAAAATAGCTACTTATCAAACAACCACATCCTAGTTCTGAAATATCCAAGGGGGTCTTAAATATTCCTTCATGTCTTTACTAAATTTACTTGCCTTATTTTCTTAGAGCACCTGACTCAATGACAGTAGCAGTTATAGAAGACAATGCACTGTTCAAGGGCTATTTCACATAAAATCACTAGATCTTGATGAGAAACTAGACATGCCAATTCTTGAAATCTCCAAATCATAGAAACTCTCAAGAGTTCACTTAACTTGGTGTGGAAGAAGAGGTTGAGGATGATGAGGCTATTAAAAATTCTTTAAGCTTTTTCATCCTCTGGTGTTCCAAACTTATTAAGTAATTATTTTGTAGTTCCCTCTTTCTCGCTATGTCTCCATGTATTTCACTCGATTTCATTGTCTTTCTTTTTCTCTCTGGAGACACATGGTATATTCGAAACAACATTGACTTTCACGATAGACGGACCCAAATTTGGAGTCTTGTCCTTTGTGGTCATGAGACCTTGGGCAACTTGCTTAGCCACGCTGTACCTCAATTTTCTCATCTGCAAAGTAGGTATGCTTATGACTACCTCATAGTTTGGTTGGAAGGATTCAATGAGACTTTATGCTTAAAATAGCTTACATATAGAAAAAACTAAAATATTAATCTTTTTATTCCTCTGCTTTCTGTGTTCTCCCTTATTCTCCTTTTTGCATAGTCCCATTGGTGCCTTGCAAAGCTAATCAGACTGTGTGCACATCCCTCTACCTTTATGCAGAGTCCAAAATGTCAAGTATTACAGTGATTTCCAAGCATGGGATTTGGCGCCAGACTTTTTGATTTCAAACCCCAGTGCTGTTCTCACCAGCTGTATTTCCTTGATTAAGTTATTTAACTTCTACCAGGCCCAATTTCCATGTTTGTAAAACAAACAAGAATACCTCATAGAATTTTGGTGAAGATAGAGTTAATTATTATGGCTGGCACATAATAGGTGTCCAATAAATGTGCATTGTTAAAATTCAAATGCTACCTTTTTAGAGGGGCCTTCCTTGACTACCCTATTTAATTTTGTAGCCATTGCTCTTATTCTGTTTTACCTTATCCTGCTTCATTTTTATTGTTAACAATTATCACCATCTGAAAAAATATATATTTATATGTTTGTGTATTTGCTTATTTTTTCTTGCTCCCTTTACTTCTAACACATTACCTCCATGGAAGCAAGCTCTATTTTATTTAATCATCAAAATCTAAAATAGTGCCTGGAACATAGTAGCTACTAAATAAATATCCATTGACTGGATGGATGAATTCTACTTAAAGCCTTCCAATGAGAGGAGAATTGCAGCTCTTTCAGAATGAAGAAGGCCATAACCTGAGTGTAGGAGCCTTCCTATTGTCTATTGATCCTCTTCCTAAGAAGATTATCCTGAAAGCCAAACTAAGCCCTCTGGGTGACTAGAACTCTTGACTACTTATCTTTAGTGCAGGGATGAGCTCCTGCTTTCCTGGCAGCCTAGCTAGGAGGACTATAATTAATTAAGTTCTTAAGATATCCAATATTATACGACTTTAAAAAAACTCTGCTTTCTTCAAATTTCTTCCCAGGTCATAAAAGATTTTTAAAGTGGTTTATCAGCTTAACACTGAGTTTCAACTCCTGGCTTTTCTCTTTTAGAAGCACAGCACCAAAGCAGATATGACAGGTCAGTGAGAGTTGGAGCAACTCTACATATAATGGGAGTAGAGGGCAAGAGGAATTCAAGCCAAGTGCCTCAAGCCAATATCCACTTCCCATGTCTACTTGTAAATCTTGGAAAAACTGAAGTGATACTCCTCACAGTCAGCTTGTTTTCTACTCTAACCCTGAGATCTTCTGTTGAATTTGTACCTGGCTGGGTATTGTCAACTTGATATTTTTGAATCTTTTCCCCTCTTCTAATGCAAAACATTAAATTGTCCCCAAAGCTTCCTTGCTGCTTATTCCTGCATAGCACTATTATTTTTAAGAAATATATTATCGCAAAGGTCAAGAGAAAGATGGGATTAGGCATTAGTTCAGGGAGAAATCAGGCTATCGTGCAATGGCAAAATGAAGCGGAGGCACTCTATCTACTAAATTGTGAGAGAAAATATCTCTGAGCTTTAGCATTACTCATATATGGTTTATATGCATGACCTTCAAATGGCAGTAATGAATATCACTTTTTCTCTTGATAAATATTGATTCTTCTGTGCTGGTGGGAATCTCAAGTTAATTTAGATTTGATAACTACCAGCTGTGACTTATTAGGAGGCTACATGCTCCTCAACATGTATGGTTGCTTGGGTAACTCCTGTCCTTACCTGTCTACCAATTCTAGGCCAGGGACTTCAAAGTAAATATAGATCAGAGAAGATTTCTGTCAGCACTTTTTTACTTTAGACCTGACTCCCAAATTGAAGCTGAATCTTAATGGCTTCTGAAGATGAGCTGTGAATATTGATATTTACATGGATACATCCTTATCGATGGTTAGCAACTATATCTCAGTGAGCATGATACCAGGGGCTTCTATCCCTCTGAGTACTGTAATGCCACAGAACTATTCTAAGGGTCATTTTATTGGTAAGGCATTTTACTACTGACACTTTTCTAGAGAATAACATTTCTTTGTACAGTTTAACACTGACCTGGTTTAGGGTTGATGGAGTCTCTGATTTAAATAAATTATGATGAGCTAACTTCCATGATGTCATAGATCAGCCATAAAAATAAAATGGCAGCTTTCTTAGGTCAAACTTGAAAATAAATAAAGATGTGGGGCCCTTACAGCCACCTGCTAATGAAAACTAAGCAGCTTACCTCTGGACTCTATTTCTCTTTCTGTTTCTGCCACTCTAGTTTGATTTCATGGAGGATAGGCCTGTGGTAGGGTCTTCACAATATATTATTTTGTTGTTGTTGGTTTTGTGATTGCAATAGGAAATGATAAGATGAGGAAGAAGAAAAAAATGGGTAAAATCCTTACAAACAAGTGGGCTGGGATATTACCCTCTTTTTTTTTTTTACAGGGCATCAAAATAACATTTGAAAATGAAAAACTGTTTCCCTCTATAGAGTAGGATGGAGAATGCAGTATCAGAGATTTGATTAAAGGGCAGTGTACTTCATCAAAGCATGGTCCTCAGAAATCACTGTGAAGTCAGTAAGTTTATGTTCACACTCATAGCCTACTTTTCACCTTTTTTACTCCCTCTGGAGTCCATACTCCAACTAATCTCTCTGGGTTTGACTCTTGCCTGCTTTTTTCCTATGAAAACCTGCACAGCTTTTTCATTTCCACTCAGCTCTAGATTACTTATAAGAGTGTGGCATGTTACCTCTTTCATAAAGTCTTCTTTTTAAAGATCAAAATACTGAGTGAAAGGAGACACCTCTGTGAGTAAAATCCAGGAATCCTGCCAACGGTTGAAGGAAGATTGGAATGCAAGTATCTTCCCTACTCTCTTGAAATCATACCATGAAGTATATCTTACTCAGCTGGCCTGGGTCACAACAATAGAGTATTCAAATAGGTTCTTGAGTAGGTTTCCTTTTTTAAACACGGCAGAGATGTCAGCTTGATCCTTATTATGTCCAATGCCAGAGTTCAGGCAAGTCAGGATGACTATGGTAAGCTAGCAGAGTTAATTTGCATGAGGGCTGAAGTAATAGGGAGGGGTTTTGTCCACATTTTGCACAGATTCTGGAGGAAATAAAAGGAAATAGAGAGACCAAGATGGTATCTGGTGTCCCACCAGTCTCAAAGATTGGAATTTGAGCAAGACTTAAGACAGAAGCCAAAGGAGCTATTTTCACAGTAGCAATAGAGAAAGAGAGTGACATAAGCAATACTGCTTTAGTGTCTCAGTTAAAAAGTGCTATAGATTGGGGGCAGAGTAACACTCTCCCCATTTTGCCCAGAGTGACACAGACACAGTAAGAATTGAAAAGATCATAAGTGTTATTTTGGCTCCTCACAAGATTTGCTACTTTGAAGAATATAAGAAGAAATTCCTCTAAGCAAGAATTCATGGTCTCACAAAATGGCATGGAAGCAGTGACTGCAGTAAAGTGACATTTTCAAGTGTCTTCTTGGGGAACAGATATTGACAAAAGGCCTTAAAGATATGAAGATGAAAATACTGTTTGTGAGCACAGGTGCAACACCTCTAGGGATTCTCCTATATAACTGTGTGACACTTTGGTGAAGTCAAGGGATCCTGAAATATGCAAGTGAAAATAACAAGACAGTGATGTTGGCATTATTATGGTTCATGTGACCTCACTTGTAACCACTGACTAGAGAGGTCTGAAGTATTCACACTGCATGAACAAAAATGGATCTACTGATTCAGAACTTGTCAGGTGTGCATCTGAGTTTCATTTTTCCTTCTTTCAGTAATGGAGATGGCTTTATGATTAAAAATCTACAATCTCTCAATGAATCTCCATTTGAGTTAAGAGTACACATCTTTGTCAGAGCTATCCTGGTAGAAAAGCATAAAGCTAACTGGCCTTTATAAGAATCAAATCCCCGGCATTGACCTCATTAGTACATTCCAACTATCTGAGTTAACTGGCCATAATCCTGGGAAATATTTTCCTTCTAAACTATAAAATTCAACAATATCAGTAACATGATAAAGATAAGTTGGGTTGAGTAAAAATTAGAAGACTTTCTGAGTCAATAGCTTGAGGCTTAGAAGAGGCAATGTAAAATAAAGATAAATGTCTGCTCTGGGCAGAGATGAAAAACTGTACCCTGAGATAAAGAGTGGAACATACATCCAGGGAATAAAAAAATTGTGACATAACTTGAGGTAAACAGATTTAATTAAAGCAGACTTTCTAAATCCATTTTCTGTGATTATTTGTTATTATTGTTAGGAGCTGATTAAAAAGTAGCAGATGTCACTAATAGACAAATCTCATTACACATATAAAATGTGTTCAGTACATAGAAGGCGACCATGATTAGAACATTTCTACAAGATACTGCTAATGACTTTCTACTTCATTTGATAGAAAAAATTTACATTAGATTTCTGCAAGTACATAAAGTTTGAGTCAAACCTTGAGTCACTTTTTGGGAAATTATGAAACCAAATAGAGGATGTCTTTTTATTCAGATGGATAAATATTCATTGAGTGTCAATATATTCACAACATTCAGAATAGGAAAATAATTATTTAACCAAGTTGGCTTTTGCCTTAATAAAGAGAGCAAAACAGTGAACATGGAACAGAGGGAATTTTTCCCTTCTGGCTAATCTAGAAGTTACATCACCTAGATAGCATTTTGAAATTAAGGTAGTAGGAAAGGATGACTGTGAGATATGCATTTTTTGCTGTGGGGCACTTCCTATTTATAGATACCACCTGAGAAATACTTACCACAGGCCAGGCATATTAAGTTCTTTGCCTATGTTCACTTGCTACCAGAAGCCTGTGAAATATATACTATATCCCCATTTTACAGTAAAAGAACCCGAGACAAAAATAGGTAACAAGACTTATCTAAGGTCTCAGGACCAGTAAGCAGTAGAATTGAGACTTAACTCTAGCTAGTTTGATCCCAGAGTGTACACTCTTAATCACCGCACCATGCTGCTGCTCGATACAAGTGATAGAAGTATTGGGAGTATAAACCTTAAATATTTATGAATACTTTACCAATTTGAATGAGCAAATAACTTTAATAAGTACACATATTAAGTGAAAGGTAAAACATCCTAAAGACAATATTATGCTAGCTTCCTTCTTAACTTCTGAATAAAGATTATTAGCAGGTCAACAATTTTATAGAGCACACACCAATTTCCTATGACAGCATAACACATGTCTTTCCAGTGTCATAAACTATTAAAAAATATATAAATTTTCGATAAGCACATTTTTTTTTTTTGTTGCAGGTCTGGTGAAAAAGCTACTACTCTTCTTATCTTATTCAGCACTAAGATTCACCTTATATAAGCATCAATGACATGAAAATGGAACAACTATGTTATTATTTAAAGTTGTGCTCCAGGATAGAATTAGGAAAGGAGCCCTTTGTATTGGTTCCCTTCTATTTCAAGGAAAGAGAGTAGCATGAAAACTGCAATAAAACAGTATAAATTGTTGCCTAAATTAAGTGGTACTCACAAGACACAATTTTTGAATTAACAGAGACATAAGCATCAAGGAAACTACAGAAAAACCATCATTGAGAATCACCTGAAATCTGACTGAACAGAAATCCTACAACTAAGGATATACTGAAGAAGCCACTCGAGACTGGTAAAAGGGGTAGAAATGCAAAAGGGGCTGGTCTCACACCCTCATGTGGCAGTTCAAAATTGGGAGAGATATCTCAGCTGTGAAGGTTCTCCCTGAAAGGCAAGGGGCCCCAGTCCCACATCAGACAACCCAGCCCAGAGTTCTAGAAATGGGGAAAGAAGTTCCCCCAACTTATGGCTGTGAAAAGCAGCAGAGATTGTGGCTGAGTGAGACAGAGAAATAGTGGAGTCCCAGGCATTCTGCTTATTGGGTCCATGCATGGACTTACTCCCTAATAGACTGGCTCAGTCTGAGCTCCAGCACTGAGGTAGCAGTTTCAAAGGCAATAGGGACATACAGGGAGAACCGAATTGTCTGGCTTCACGGCAAGTGCTGGAGGGGTACTATTCTTTTAGACAGAAGTGCTGGCAGAGGGCAATATTCCTTTGTTGAGCCCTCCCCTATCCAGGGCTGCAGACTAAGGTGGGTGCCATATTTGAGTTTCTATCAACCTGGTTAACACTGGTCGCCATGCCCTGATGCTTCCTTAAAACCCTGGGCCATGCAACTTGTGGGTACACCCAAACCTCTTCCAGTACCTTTTCCATACAAATGGCCTGTCTTGGCTCAACCTGCAAACTTACCTAAAACCTCTCAAAGATTCACAACGCCTCCCCCCCCCAAAAAAAAATCACAAAAAACAAGACAAACAAACAAACAAACAAACAAACAAAAAAACAGCATCTGGCATCAGTGTACCCATATCTCTTGCTAAGTAGCCCTGAGCCCAGCATTGGCAGCAGCTGGCCTCACTTTGAGGCTTGGCCTCTCCCAGGCACCTCCAAGCCCAGCATGGATGAAAGATGTCTTCAGATTGCTTTGTGGCTCATGCCAGGTGGCCCCAGGGGTGGTATAGGCTGCAGCTGACATTGGCCTGTGGCGGGGCTCCTGTCAGGAGGCTCAGGGCCTGCAAACCCAGTGGCAATCTTCAGATTGCCCTGGAGAACCACCCAGCCACCTCCAGACATTATACAACCAAAGGGCAGAATGGACAGGCACAAGAAAGCCACTAAATAAATCTTGTCCCATAGGGTCAGCCACTGCAAAACAGTTCCTCCACTGTAGTCAGGGCCAATCCTCACAACTAATCAGCCTGAAGGTCAATCCCTCTCTTTGATGTGCAAACAGCAACCAGGTCTCAACTGGAGAACACAGACAACCCACACAAGGGAGACACTGAAGCTTCTGACTCAGGTGACCAATGAGACGGTGACACTGGGCCCCACGGAATACCTACTACATAAGGCCACTCTACTAAGACCAAGAGACATAGCGGCTCTATGTAATACACAGAAATAAACACAGGGATGCAGCCAAAATGAGGAGACAAAAAACATGTCCCAAATGAAGGAACAAAATAAAGTTCCAAAAGAAAAACTAAACAAAATGGAGACAGAAAATCTACCAGGTGCAGAGTTCAAAACACTCCTTATAAGGCTGCTCAATGATCTCAGTGAGAACTTCAACAAAGACATAGGAAATATAAAAATGGAGATAGAAAACATAAAAAAAATGAATATCAGAAATGAAGAATACATTAATTAAAATAAAGACTACATTAAATGGGATAGAGGAGTGACATCAGAAGCATGGCATGTTAGGGATCTCCCCTTATCTCTCCTCTTGAAATTACAAAAAGCTGAACACCTACAATCCAACAGATACCATCCAGCATGCACACAAGCACCTCTGAGAAGTCTTCACATCGGAGTATCTGAAAGTGGGCAAATCATGCAAGCAGGGAGGAGAAAAGGAAGGGGGTGCTGTGGAATGTAGCCTGGAGCTCCCTGCAGGATGAGGGGGAGGTAAGAGTTACATGGAAGTTTCTTGGCTCTTTGAAGCCCTCAACAGTCTTGCCTGAGTGATCAGCAAATTCCATGCAGTGGAACTCAGTGATCAGAGCAGAGAACAAGGCAGAGACTAAGTGCAGAGGGGCAACAGCTGTGTCTTAGCAACTGCCATTGTCAAGCAGAAAGCTGAGTCAGGGAGTCTGACTGCCTCCCCCAACATCCTAGAATGGGCCCCCCACCCTCCCAGAGCTATCGCAGAGCCTTAGGGGATTTTGCAGCAACCAGAACTAAAACACACACTGCAGCCGGTCCCAGTGACAAGGCCAAAGATACAGAAACAAGGCAGCTGAAGTTTGAGGGCCAGCATTTCTAGAAGGAAAACAGACACACACTGCTGACTTCTCCTAATCTACCCCACCACCACCCAGACAGGCTGATTTGGAATGAAGCAGTGGAGCATTGCATCAGACTGTTGGGGCAGTACCAGGACTTCAAGGCCTTTTCAGAGGCTTGAGTCCCCATGAACTTCATGTTCTCCCATGGGGTGGAGCCCTGAGACTGAGGCGACCTGGTCACAGAGGAGACATATACTTCCCCAGAGAATAAAGGACATTTTAAACCTCAAAGTGGAGAACCAGAAGACTTGGGCAGTTCAGGAGGCTTGGGTGCCACCTACTAAAATTAAATTAAAAAAATAATAAAACCTCTTCTTATCAACCTGCTAAGGACATATCACAGTATTATAAATTTTTTTTCTTTCTTTCTTTTTTTTTTTTAAAGCAGCGTACATTCCCATTAAGGTCCAAACGAAGAAATAGTCCATCAAACACCATGAACAACCAAGAGGACAAGGCAGCTCAGAAAGAAAGTGAAAACTCTCCAGATAATAAGCTTAAACATATAGAAATATGTGAGCTAAATGGCAGATAATTCAAAATTGTACTTCTGAAAAAAATTATAAATGAGATGCAAGAAAATTCCGATTGACAGTACAAAAAACTGAGATACGAAATCAACAAACAACAAGAATACTTTACCAAGAAGATTGAAACTCTAAGAAAGAATCAAATAGAACTTTTGAAGATGAAGAATGCATTAAAAGTGATGAAGAATGAAATAGCAAGCTTAGGAAATAGAGTTGACCAGATGAAGGAAAGAATTAGTGATATCAAAGACAGAAACCTGGAAATGATGCAGATGGAAGAAGAGAGAGGCTTGAGAGTGAAAAAAAGTGAAAAAAGAAAAACACTCTGCAAGAACTATCTGACACCATCAGAAAAAGCTATATAAGAATGGGTAACCAGAAAAAGAAGAGAGGAAGAATGGGACAGAGAACACATTGAAACAAATAGTCAATGAGAATTTCCCAAACCTATGGGAAGTACTGGATCCTTGAATCCAAGAAATGAACAGAACTAATTATCTCAACCCCAAAGCCTTCTCCAAGACGTTATATTAAAGTTGTCAAAAACTAATGACAGAGAAAGAATTCTCAAGCAGCCAGAGAAAAGAAGACAGTAACATAAAAAGGAAAAAAAACATTAGATTATCAATGAACTTCTTAGCACAATCTTTACAAGCTAGGAGGGAGTGGAACCAAATATTCAAAATATTAAAAGAAAGAAAATTCCAGCCAAAAATAATATATCCAGCAAAGCTCTCCGTTAGATATGAGAGAGAAATAAAGACCTTTTCAGACATACATCCCTTTACTTTCAGTCTGAATGTGTCTTTCGATCTGAAATGAGTCTTTTGTAGGCAGCATATGTAAGGGTCTTGTTTTATTATCCATTCAGCCATCTTATATATATTTAATGGAGCATTTAATACATTTCCACTAAATAAAATTATTGATAGATATGTAGTAATGCCATTTTATTATTCATATTTTTTAATCTTTGTTTTACTTCTTCTTAAAGAACTCCCTCTAACATTTCATTAAATACTGGTTTTGTAGTGATAGACTCCTTTACTGTTTTTTTTGTTGTTGTTGTTTGTTTTTGTTTTTTGTGTTTTTTTTTTTCTGGAAAGCTCTTCATCTGTTTTTCAATTCTAAATGATAGCTTTGCTGGGTAGACTAATCTTGGTTGTATGTCCTTGCTTTTCATCGCTTTGAATATTTTGTGCCAAGCAATTCTGGCCTGCAAAGTTTCTGTTGAAAAATCAGCTGATGGTCTTATAGGAGCTCCCTTGTAGGTAACTAACTACCCTTCTCTTGCTGCTTTTAAGGTCCTTTGTCTTTAACCTTTGGCATTTTCATGATGATGTGTCTTGGGTTCATCTTGTTTAGGACTGTGCTTCTTGGGCTTGTATGTCTATTTTCTTCACCAGGTTAGGGAAGTTTTCTGTTATTACTTTTTCAAATAGGGTTTCAGTTCCTTGCTCTCTCTTTCATCTTCTGGTACCCCAATGATGCAAATGTTGGTATGCTTGATGTTGTCCCAGGGCCTCCTTAAACTACCCTCCTTTTTTGGATTCTTTTATCTTGTCACTGTTCTGATTGCATGTTTTCTGCCACCTTATCTTCTAAATTGTTGATTCGATCCTCTGCTTCATCTAATCTACTGTTAATTCCCTCTAATGTACTCCTTGTCTTAGTTATTGTATTCTTCATTTCTGACTGGTTATTATTTATGCATTATATATCCATTTTTATGTTTCCTGTATCTTTGTTGAAGTTCTTACTGAGATCATTGAGCATCCTTATAACAATTGTTTTGAACTTTGCATCTGGTAGAATGTTTTTTGTCTCTATTTTGTTTATTTTTTTTTCTGGTCCTTCATTTAGGGCATGTTTTTTGTCTCCCCATTTTGGCTGCATCTTTGTGTTTGTTTCTATGTATTAGGTCGAGATGCTATGTCTCCAGGTCTGTGTAGTAGGTGTCCCTTGGGGCTCAGTGGCATAGTCTCTCTGGTCACCTGAGCCAGGTGATGCATATGTATCCCTGGTGTGGGTTGTGAGTGCCTTACAGTTTTAGTTGAGCCTTGGATGCTGTTTGCATGTCAATGGCAGTGATAGACTCTCAGGCTGATTGGTTTGTGAGGACTGGTCCTGACTACAGTGGAGGAGCTGTTGTGTAAGGGCCGACTCTACACAGCAGGACTCGATTTAGTAGGGCTCTGTTGCCTGCCCAATCTGTGGAGGCAGCCGTGTAGTTCTCCAGGGCAGTCTGAAGGGTGTGCAGGCCTCAAGGTCTCCTGGGAGGGACCTTGCCACAGGTCAATTCCAGCTGCTGCATGTGCCCTGCCCGGAGTTACATGGCATAAGTCACAAAGTGATTCACAGATGTCTTTCAACTTTGCTGGTCTTTGAGCTGCCTGGGAGAGGCAAAACTGCAAACTGAGTCTGGTTGCCACTAGAGCTGGGCTTGGGCCTGCTTAGCAAGAGGTACAGGCATGCCAAGGCCAGATGCTTCTTATTTGGGGGTTTGTAAACCTTTGATAGATTATAGGAAGGTCTGCATCATGAGCCAGGCCATTTGTATGGAAAAGCCACTGGAAGGGTCTTGGGTGGGCCCGCAAATTAGAAGGAGTGGAGTCTCAGAGAATCACCAAAGTGGGACAAACAGTGTTAGCCAGTTTGATGGAGACTCAGATATGGTTCCTGATATGGTTCAGTAACAAAGAACAATGAGCTTTCAGATTAAGCAATAGAAACTATCAAAACTGAATGACATTGAGGAAAGAAACCTGAAAATATTACAGGGATCATCAGTGGCCTGTAAAACAATATCACGACAAAAAAACATTGGTCACAAATTTGAAGTAAGTGAATACCATACAGAATAAATACAAGGAATACCAAACCAAGATACATGGTTAAATTGCTGGAAACTGGCAAAAATGAGAAAAAAATAAAGGCAACCAGAGATATTTTAAAAAAAGGTTTCTTGCACTCATAGGGCATTGTCTCTCTAGAATCCTTAGTTAAAATGTAAGTACTTTTTTTCCCCAGCTTTACTAAGATACAATTGATATGTAACATTGTGTAATTTTATAGTGTACACCATGTTGATTTGATATACTTACATACTGGAAACCGATTACCATCATAGGATTAGCTAACATCTCCATCAGGTCACATTAATATATATAATTTGTGGTGAGAATATTTAATATCTACTCTCTTAGTAACTTTCAAATATATAATATACTATTATTAACTATAAGCTTCATGTTGAATATTAGATGCCCAGAAAAATATAAATATCTTTGAAGAAAAAACATATTCTACAATTAAGCTATCCTGTGGAGAGTTTCAGGATTACTTTGGAATAGAACATCTGAGAATAAATTATATAATTCAAACTATCCTGTGGAAGAGTTTCAAGATTATTTTGGAATACAACTTCTGATGTAGGACAGGGCCCTGAGGCAATGGAGCACACATTAGATAAATGTGAATGAGCCTTGTGTGTTGTGCCCCCAGGTGATGTGTTACTAAGAAGGGAGGTAAAAAGATACAGCAAACATATTTTTTTCAATTTTGAAATTGGTACTCAGGATGATTGTAGACTTAGACTAAGGATCCTGATGGCGGAGGGGCGGGGGTGGCTCAGTGTTGAAGATAAAAGAATTTTAAAATTGGCAAAAGACTTATGACTGTACAGAGTTGGATTTCTAAGGTCAGTCCTATGAGTTAGCTTATTTTCTCTTAGGCACCAAAGTCTAAGCTTTCCAAATCCTTCCCCTAAGTGATTAGTGGTACCTTGGTTTCTGGAAACTAAGCCATATATTTGCAGTTGCTACAAGTGCAGAATATTAAGAGAAATAAAATATGATTTTTTTAATAATGAAACGTTTTATTTTAGAAATACAAATTAGTACAACGATAGTACAAATATTGGTTAACTAAGATATAACATTTAGTATAACATTTAAGATATAACATATAGTAATTTAAAAAGAAAACACTTACTTATAGATAAGTGTTAAATAAGTTTATTATTTAAATATACAGAGATTATTAATTGCCTTGATTAGAGTTTTCCCTTATATACTATTAAGAAGATATGTAACTTTTAAAAAGCCCTAGGCATTGGCTCAGCCCACTTTAATTAAGTCATTTGTAGCTGTGGAGTTAAAATTTATTCTAGCTACTTTCTCCTTTTGCCAGTGTTAACTGCCCTACTGAGAGTTCCCTCTTAGTTTGCTTGCTTCAACATGCGCATCTGTGGCCTGATACATTTTAACCAAGGATTCTAGATGGTTCTCTGCTTCAAGGTCCCTGCCAACTAATCACAAAAACGCTCCTAAAACACATAGTCACTCATAGTCCTCTGAGCAACACTTTTGATTATCTCTTTTTCCTATATTTGCAACCATCCCAGTATGGTTTATTTCTTCTCTAAGGAAGCTCAGATTGAGTCAGAGATCTTTTCCACACAATAGCTAAAGATCACCTATTCACTAAACTGTGCCACTGACAGTCTAGGAATGTCTACTATGAATTCTGGTTAAAACTGCTTCTTAAAGAATGAACACTATATTTTCTTCCTACGAATTTTTCAGAAAACAATTTTCCAGATATCAAGGCATTATGATACTATGGCATTTATAAATAAAACCAAGTAGACTACAAAGATTATTTTCCCAATTTAAACTTAAAGGAACAAATTTTACATTCAGTAGTATTCCAACAAATGGTATAAACCTTAACTGAAAATTTTTTTCAGACATTGAACAATAACATTTTGATATTGTTTTATAAACATGTATCAGTTAAAGTAACATTAACTGTAGCAGCAGATAAACCAAGAAATCTAAATGTCTTAACACAATAGAAATGTATTTCTTATTTAGAGATCCAGTCTCTGTGACTTTCAATGTATGGGTTCCAAGGACACTTTGGGATTTAACATCTAGCCAGAAGATGGGGGAATTGAGATAGAGGATAGAATATCTTAGGAAGTTTCTATGTACCAAGTATGAAAATAACTTATATCATTTCCATTCACATGCCACTGCCCAGAAATTCAGTCAAATGGCCATATCTAAGTTAAGGAAGGTCAGCTGTGGAGTATATTCTAGCTATTTGCCAAGGGCAATGAATTAAAAGAGCAATTAGACTATCTCTGCTGCGAGATGTAATCTTAGGGATAATGGAGCTGGTGTTGGTTACCATGAGATGTTTGTCAGAAGTTGGAGAATACCACTTAACAAATATCTATTGAGTCTCTACTATGAGCTTGACATTGTGTTAAGTATGAGAACTAAATAAAAACTAGCATCTACTTACTACTCTTCATGTATTCATGGTGTAGTGAGGAAAAATACATATAAACTGATATTTGCCATTTGGAGTGATAAATATTATAGGAAAAGTAAAAACAGGGAATCAAAAATCTTATCTCTAAAGGGAATTCTCATTTACCATTTCCCCACCCTTTAGCTCAGGAGAGATGACATTTTTCACTGCATGTTAAGTGGGTATGGCTAGGTAATAAAAAATAATTCATAACCTTTATCACTTCCTTGCTGCCTTGTGGACATTTTTATTTGCAGACACTTTATGGAGCTAAATTCTTGCTTATTTAACATCCACTAAACATTCTGCTTTATGTATCTTACCAACATTTTTTAAGTGAATGGAAGGATAGATTTTTTTTTAGCTATTGAGTAGATTTTTTTTGCAGTTTTATTGTTTCAAGACATGAAAACAGTTGTGTGTGAGGAGTTGTCCACAGAAATGTCCAGAAGTGAAAACGAAAGAATTTCATGAATATAATGAAATTTCTTTTATCAAGAATGGAACATATGAGGTTTTTAAAGTTAAAGGCCTCATTTACTTTCATCTTAAAGGAATAAGGCATCAGTGTTGACTGGATACCAACGTTTTTGTTTTTGGAAAATGCATTGATTCTCTTCCACTATATTTGCATAAGTTATGCCGTAAAAATACTCCTAATGATAAGCATATTCAGAAATACAAATTTCTAAAAATCCTAAATTTAAAGGAAAATGTTCTTGAAGGCGACTTCTCCATTTCTCTTTAAAATTAGCATGGGGTTGTAGAAAGAACATTAGGCTGAGTAGCAGAAGAAGAAATTGTAGTCCTGCTCTACCACTACTCACTGTAAGAACCTGGATAGCATGTCACTTAATTTTACCGAGCTTCACTTCAGTCTATGTAGTTACAGAGTATGCTGAATAATACCATCTGTATATTTATATAATCCATATCAATAATTTTATATATATATATATATGTATATATATACATACGTGTGCATGCATGTGTGTATATGCAAGTATAGCGAAAGTTTTCTAGAATGCAGATGCTACTTTTTTCTTCTAGCATGAAATTTACATGGTATAACTTTTCAGACTTTTTGTCCTTTGGTAAACATTTCTCAGAACCTTGACATCCAGTATGCCTTAAGACCACATCGTGCATTTTAAAAATCTGTTCGCTGCATATATGAAGTATATTCCATTTTGAGAAACAGACTGTAAGCAACCAAAGGAGCATTTTTCCATATCACTGTTAGAGGCATCAACTATTTTTAGTTTGATAGACCCTGTTAGCTTGCAACAAAAAAGGGGGGGGTGTGTGTGAAACATGCTCTTGACCAGGGTAAGGAACAGGGGTTGTACGGACAAGGCTGTAAAAACCATTAAAGCTAGTGAAATGACATGGATGGGACAGAATGATTTATTTCACAGTTTGTTCAAAAATTCTTGGGTGATAGACAATGTAATATACCTTTAGTGTTCAATTATATCCTTTCTTATTGAGTCAGGGATGTTTAAAGAAATTCATAGAGTTCTTTGAAAGTCAGCATTTTTAATAAGGGGCACTGAGAGAAGATTATACTGAGGGAGATCCAGGTGACAATACAGAACATGAGACATGAGGAAATTTATAATGGCTGAGCTAATTGAGGTAGAGGACACTCAGGGTGGTGGACCCTAGTGTATTATCTGCTCATCTTCCTGACTAGTGCCTATTCCTTTGCATTTCCCTCTTTATCAATGACAATTTCAGGTTCTCAGATCCTGTCTTCTAGAATTGAGTTGCAATGTAAAAGCTGCTGGTTTGTATAGCAGTGCCATTCTCAGACCCAGAAATCATTCTTGATATAGAAATATATGTCAGCTTAAAACCAGTCAAGTTTCACAGACTTTGGAACCTAGGAGGAACCCACATTTTTTTCTGGGGATATAGAAAAGCAATAAAAAAATAAAGAAACAGAAAATGGAATCTATGAAGAAAGATTCAACTAAGAAGATGTCCAGAGTATCTAGAGCCTACAATTTAGAGTTAAGAAACTGAATTCTAGGTTCAGGTCCAAAGTAGATGTGAGCTACAAGAGTGAAGAGATGTTACAGGTTGGTTCTCTGGAAGTAGATATTGAGATGGAGTTTATTAGGGCTCACCCAGTGTTTATTAGAGATCAACACCTATTGAAGGGAGGAGGAGAAAGCAGGATTATACAAGTTTTGAAAAACTTCCATGCAGGCCAACCCCAGAGGGAACTATGGAGTAACTACGGCTTATTAGCATGTTTCATATTGGTTTTGGATGGCTGGGCCTCTACACTCCCACTGTAATTAGTCATTGGATAGGAAGTATGCCCATGGGAAAATTTCTGTTGCTAAGACAAACCCTGAAGCAGGTTACAGTAGGAAACTTTGCTTACAGCACTCCCACAAATGGAATAACAAGTCCTTCCTTTAAGGGCAATTGAGGAATCACATCTCTCTGTCTGCCATAAAAAGGGAGTGATATGGAAAAGAGTTAGATTAGATGAAAGTTAAGGTTTCTGTTAGCAATAAAAACTTATTGTTGTAAGAATAATTACATATATCATAACAGATTGGGGTCATTTAAAAATGAATTTTTCTGTTTGAGCGAAAAGTATAACCATCATATTACAGAGAAAGAGATTCCAGTCAAGGAACTGTGATTAATTAGAGGAACACCCACACACATCAGGAAATAAATAATATGATCCTTTATACAAGAGTTTGTAAGATAGTGCACTAACTGCATGTTCTTCATACCCAGAAAGAGCCAAATCTGAGGCATTGAATTTATTTTATATCACAGATGAAGGACTCAGGTTAGAGTTTTCGATGATCTTCCTATCAAAAATCCTTGTGGATAGTCAAAAGAGGAAGCTCAGTTAACTACCATCATCATTTACTCTGTAGCAGAGATTATGTTAAAACCTTTATGTAAATTATTCTACTTAATTCACATAACAACTCATCAGGTAGCTATTATAATCTCCATTTTACAGATGAAAAAAATGGGTCCAAAATCACAGAGTAAATTGTAGAATTTGGATTCTTACCTAGACAATCTAATTCCAGAGCCAACATTCTTAACCACCATCCTAAACTGCTATCACATAAAGGAGAGGTTTGCTTGTTCTCTATGGCTCCAAGAAGTAAAATAACAAAACTTCACAAAGCCCTATATAACCTGCTCACTGCCTACTTCTCCAAAAGTATTTTATAACACTTTTTATTTTGCTCCAACTATACTGGCTTGGAACGAGTGAAGTTCTTTCCACCTCAGGGCCTTTGCATATACTATTTATGCTGCCTGAAATGCTCTATTCTCTCACCCTTAACCTGCCTAATCCTCATACCACTTCTTCAAGAATGTGATCCCCCTCATCCCCTCTCCCTCAGAGTACTTTGGATACTCCTTTCATGGTTACATGCATTCATGGTTCCCTTGATTACTTGAAAGCATATATAATTATTTTAAATACATTGTGTTTTTCTTGTTTATTGTCTGTCTACCCACAGTAAATATAATTTTTATGATGACAGGGGTCACACCTGTTCTATTCACTATATTTTACTATTCTATTTGGTGCTTCATATTAGGTGACTGCTTGCTTGCTGGTTGGCTGCATAGCTGTACACATGGATAAAAAACTATCACTGATGAATGGAAGCTACGGGAAGTCAGAAGCAAACTGCAATAAAAGAGGTTATTTTGGAAGGTACTAGACTTTCCACTGGAGATGATCAGGCAAAAGATGTACAGCCACAATAACAGAATTTGTTAGATCACTTAATAGCCACACATTTGTTACGTCATTGTTTGCAAGCAATGTAACTTTTCCACTCCTCCCACCAAAAGATAGTCTATTTCTCTACCTCTTGAAACTAAGCTTGGCCATGTGATTCGATTTTGTAAAGGGACATTAACAAATGTGGCAGGGGTAGGGAGTGATCAAGGACATTGAAATTTGTCCTCTCTTAAAACATGGTGCCCACCATTTGGAGTTTGAACTAACCTTGAGAATGAGAAAATAGATGGAGAAAGATGCAGCCAACAGCCAGTAGTAGCCGCTGGATCTATGAGTGAGGTCATATTAGACCACTGCTAGATGGTGAAGCCACCAGATGACTGTACCAATACAGGCTACTTATCTCTTTGTTTGAATTTACTGTACACTCCATAATTAAAGAAGCATTTCAGCATTTGATTTGTACTTAAATCTCACATAACTTTAAATACATTCTCTAAATCCTTCCTAGCAAGCAAAATAACAGTTATGCTAAAATCTGTCTCTTGGCCTGTTCTATGTCTCCATGTACAGACTGCATGAAATATGATTCATCCATAAAACACAGTTGAAATATGCACTGCTTTGAATTGTTTTAATATTGTACACAAGAGTCTGGAGGAGAAAATTAACTGCCGTATGCTGCTTCATTCAAAGTATCAGATGGATAATAATAAGACAGAAAACATATAAAATCATTTAGGGCCATTTTAGGACCATATGCTCAACTTCACTGACAATAAAACCAACACTAATATATTTCAGAAAATAGAAGTGAAGAGAACATAATTCTATTCATTATATTGGGTGTTAGATTCCAACTCATTTGAAAATCTCATAGATCTATAGAAATGTAGTTTGTATCTAGAGGTAAATAGACCTCGGATAAAGATGTATTCAATTACTCATGGGGAATGTTTTCCCTCCTTTTGCCATAACTCAAGTTTATCCTCCTTCAAATATCAGGCTCCAAGCTCACAGTTTTCAAGACATCCACTCAGATGCAATACAGTTAATGCAGATTCTTCCTCCCCATTGCACCTGTCCAATTCTGTATTTTCTTGCATATATTACTAGATATGAATAATGTTAGTTTTATGAAAATTCACCGTAGGGTTCCTTCAAGCATCAGGAACCCCTATTGCTATCTTTCCTATTTTCTCTCCTCCCTCTCTGCCATTTCAATTAACTTACTGTATTTTTATATTTGCATGTTTGTTTTGCTTAATGAATGATAATTTCCTTGAGGATGTGTGAATCATGTGACCTGGAATACTAGATTAAGAAATGGCACATATTAGGTTCTAGAGAAATTACTTGTTGAAAGAATGAATTAAAAAATACTATGCTAATTATAGAATTCAAAATATATTAACCAATATTCTGTGAAAAGTAAGGAACTATGTATCTATTCATTGAGACTCATTGGATTTTTAAAATTTATTTAGTTTATTCAATGTTTATGATATTCTATCTTCTATGTAAGAATTTAAGCACCTATATTGAATTTAAGCTCCTATATTGCAGAGAGGCAATATAGGAGATACAAGTTCTAGCTACAGCTGAATAAGGTGATTGGCAAATCTTCTCCCTAAATAGCAAGTTCAACAATGGGTAAGTCGACAAAAATAACCCATTTATCAATCTAGAAACTGGGTAAAAGTATTTAAACAATCTGAGAATGATTTACTTATGAAAAACTGATGAACTTTAGGTAAGAAAACTAGGGATCTGTGGTGGGGCTTCTCTCATCCTCACCATCTCTTCCCTCCCACACCCTACACAGTCGAGGCAGAGATTCTGTCAGGAGGTGGCAGGCCTTAAGAACTGGTAACTTCTCTACCAATATCAGTGGTACTCATTTGAATTGGAAACGTGAGAATTGGCAAAATATTATGCCTAGCAGTCTTGTCAGTAGAAGTGATATCTTGGAAGCATGTGAGAGAAAAGGCCCAATAGCTACATTAACTCAAGATTGCAGTCATGATTGGAACAGACATATACCTTAATGAGGGCCTAAGCTGGGTATACACTTCTGGCAAACCCTGAGGCTACACACACACATACATACCTCAGAAGTTGATTCTGATAAAATGTGAATGCACCCAGAGGAAAGAAAAATCTGCAAGGCCTGAATTTGGAATGTGCTTCCCTGTACACACACAGAGATCCAGTAGCAAAATTTATTGGCTTGAGAGGCTTAGGTACAACCTATTACAAATTGTTAGCTAACAACTAAGCTATGCTGACCCAAGAACTATATCTGGGGAGGCAGGATTAAAAATAAGAACAAAAAAAGAAAATCTTAGCAGTGATTTCATGGGCCATAAACTATGTGCAAAATAGACTTCATTGAATTAATTTAAGCAAGTTACTAAACAAAGGAAAAAAAAATAAATAGAAACAACCATCATGTTAAGCTGCAGTAGTTGTAGGGAGATCAAAACCCAGAGTTCCTATAACATGTTATCTAAAATGCTCAGTTTTCCAAACTCAAGGACCTTGGACTTAAATTGGATTTTATGAATTTGACCTCAAAAACAAGGGAAGTAAAAGCTAACATACATGAATGGGACTACATCAAACTAAAAAGCTTCTGCTCAGCAAAATAAAAAATCATCAACAAGGTAAAGAGACAACCATCTGAATGGAAAAAAAATATATATATATATTTGCAAGCAATGCCTCTAATAAAGGCCTAATATTCAAAATATACAAAGAACTCATACAGCTCAATAACAATAAAAATTACAAACGATCCAATCAAAAAATTGGGCAGAGGACCTGAACAGACACTTTGCCCCAGAAGACATATGAATGGCCAAAAAATATTTGAAAAGATGCTCAACATCACGAGCTATTTGGGAAATGAAAATCAAAACCACAATGAGATATCATCTCACACCTGTTAGAATAGCTATAATCGACAGGACAAGGAATAACAAATGCTGGAGAGGATGCAGAGAAAAAGGAACCCACACTGCTGGTGAGACTGAAAATTGGTACAGCCACTATGGAAAACAGTATGGAGGTTCCTCAAAAAACTAATAATTGATCTACCATATGATCCAGCAGTCCCTCTACTGGGCATTTACCCCAAAGTCTTAAAAATCCATATCCAAAAAGATATTTGCACACCAATTTTCATAGCAGCATTATTCACAATGGCCAGGACATGGAAGCAAACTATCGAAGTGTCCTACAATAGATGATTGGATAAAAAAGCGGCGGTACATATATGCAATGGAATATTACTCTGCCATAAGAAGAGATGAAATACTGCCATTTGTGACAACATGGATGGATCTCGAGATAATCATGCTATAATGGATATATATATATATATATATATATATATATATAAAAAATATATTTATATATATAAAATAATATATGGAATATTATTCAGCCATAAAAAGAAGAAAATCCTGCCATTGCAACAACATGGATGGACTTTGAGGGCATTATGCTAAGTGAAAAGGGAAAGACAAATATCTTATGATCTTGCATATGTGGAATTTTAAAAATAATCTCATAGATACAGAAAACAAATTGGTAGTTGCCAGAGATGGGGGTAGAGGGTGGGCAGAATGAGTTAAGGTGATCAAAAGGTACAAAATTCTACTTATAAAATAAATAATTCCTAAGAAAGTAATGTACAGCTTAGTGACTACAGTTAACATACAAGCTACATATCTGAGAAGTTTAACAAGTACCAGGTAGTAAAAACACAAAGGAATCCACACCTAAATATATCATAAGCAAGCCATTAAAAATCAAAAGCAAAGACCAAATCCTGAGACAGTAAAAGAAAAATAACTTATCCCATATAGAGGAGCATTGATACAATTAATGCTGACTTCATAACAATGAAGGCTAGAATTACATATTAAAAATGCTGAAATTAAAAAAAAATACAACAAAGAATTCTATATCTATTGAAACTATCTTTTAAAAATGAAAGCTAAATAAGAATCTCCCAGACTAACAAAGATTATGAGAACATGTTGCTAGTGGGCCCACCTCATGAGAAATACTGAAGGAAGACCTTCAAAGCTAAAAGGAAGTGACACCAGACCTAAAGCCACAAGAGAATGTAGAGCACCAGTAAGGTTATATGTAGTCTAATATAAAACATCCTGTATATTTTTTAAAAGACAATATTAACTGAAGCAATATATATGACAATAATAACACAAGGAAGGTGGTGGAGATGGAACTTTATTGTTGCTAAGTTTCTTTATTTTCCTAGAGTCATATTAGCATTAATGTGAAGGAGATTCTCATAAATTAAGATGCATATTGAAAGCCATAGAGGGACCACCAAGAAAATAATTTTAAAAATTAAATAATAATCTACAGAGAAATTAAGTTAGTATATGAAAAAAGTTATTAAATGCAAAAGAAAGTAAAGGGAACAAAGAAATAAGAGAGGAGACATATAGAAAACAAATAGCTAAATGACAAATGTTAATCCAACCAAATAAGTAATTAAAGGAATTATCTAAGTACCCAAACTGAAAGGCAGAGATTTTCAAAATGGATTTTAAAAAGTAAAATAGGATTATCAACTGTTTACAAAAGACATACCTTAGATTCAAAGACATAGACTGATTACAAGAGGATGTGAAAAGATAGTTATGATAATTTGAGAAAAAGAAACAAAGAACCTTTTGCATTAATAAAATACATTGGAGAGATAAAATAAGTGCTTATGTATCTAACAATGGAGCAAAAATACATGAAGCAAAATCAGAAAGAATTGAAAAGAGAAATCGCAATTCTGTAATAAGAGTTGGGGTTTCCAATACCCTGCTCTCAATATAGATAAAACAAATAGACAGAATATTAGAAGGAAAAAGAAGATGTAAACAATGCTATCAAGTAACTCAGCTCAACTGACATATATAGAAATGTCCACTCAATTACTACAAAACATATATTCTTTTTCAGCATATATAATATATTCTCCAGAATAGATTATATGCTAAGATGTAAAACAAACTGATACATCCAAAGAGGTTAAAATCTTACAAAATATATTCTTGAGCTGAACTGAATTATAGAAAAGCCCAGGCCCAGGTAGCTTTCTTGGTAAATTCTATTAAATATTTAAAGAATTAATATCAACCCTTTATAAACCATTTTGAAAAATAGAAAAGAAGGGAATACATCCCAATTCATCCTACGAGGCCAGTATTAGCCTGATACCAAAATCAAAGTTATCACAAGAAGAGAAAATATAGATAAATATCTCATAACTATAGTTACAGAAATCCTCAACAAAAAAAATCAAACCAAATCAAGCAATAAAAGTAAAAATAACTATATGCCACAAATAAGTGGGATTTATACCATGAATTCAAGGTTTACCTTAACAACTGAAAATTAATTCAAGTAATATATTATAATGATAATGAACAAAACCACATGATAATCTCAATAGATACAGAAAAAGAAAAAAAACATTTGACAAGATCTAACACTCTTTTGTGATAAAACTCAACAAACTATGAATATAAGGAAATTTCCTCAAACTGCTAAAATACATATACAAATAACATAATATTAATTGTAAAGGTGTGAATGCTTTCCCCTGAAGATCAAGAACAAGGAAAAGTTGTCTTTTTTTGCCACATTTATTTGACAACATAAAAGAAGCTCTAGCCAGAGCACTAAGGGAAACAAAAAAGGGGCTGGGAATAAGAAAAAAAGAAAAAAGTTATTTAAGGAATCCAAGTAAGAAAGAAGAAATAAATATCTTTCATCTGCAAATAAAAAATCTATAAGTGACTTGAGATCTATAAAAAAAAACTTTTCAGAACTGATAAATGAATTTAGCAAAGTTGCAAGATGAAAGATTAATATACAAAAAAAGTGTATCTGAAAAATACCAATGAATTATCCAAAATAAAATCAAGAAAATAATTTTATTCAAAATATTATCAAAAGAATAAAATACTCAAGTACAAATCCATCAAAAGTAGTGTAAGACTTATACACTTAATTTCTTCTAATAATATTGATAGAAAATATTGTTAGAAGAAATTAAGGAAAATATAATAAATAGAAACACATTCCATGTTCATGGATTGGAAGACTCAATATTTCCAAGATGGCAATTCTCCGCAAATAGATCCATAAATTGAATGCAATCCTTGTCAAAATTCCAACAAAGAGTGACATCAGAAGCATGTGGCATGAGTGAGCTCTCCCCTTGAAATGAGCGGAACATCTACAATTCATCAAATAACACCATCCTGCACACAAGCACCTCTGAGAGAGCTGAACATCAGAGCATCCAAAGATGAGCCAATCGCCTGAGTCAAGAAGATGGTATAGGAAGGAATGTGCTGCAGAACACAGCCTCTGGGAAGAGAAGGAGGAGGGAGTTATTCTGAAGTTTTTTGGCTCTTTGAAGCCCTGAACAGTCCTGCCTGGTGATCAACATTTTCCATGCAGTGGAACCTAGGGAACAGGGCAGAGAGCAGGGTAGAGACTGAGTGTGGAGGGGCAACAGCTCTGTCTTAGCAACTGCCATTGCCTGGCAGAAAGCTGAGTCATGGAGCCTGGGCATCTCCCTCTACCATCTCAGAGTATGCCCTCCCCTCCCAATCCAATATCGTTCCAGAGCTAGCACCAAGCTTTAGAGGATTTTGCATAACCAGAACTGAAACATACACTGCAGCTGGTACCAATGACAGTGGTGGAGATCCAGAAGCAAAAACAGATGAAATCTGAGGGAGAGCATTATCAGAAGGGAAACAGCCACAAACACCTCTGTCTTCTCCCAAACCACCCCACGCCCACCCAGTGAAGCTAATTTGGAAGGAAGCATCCGAGCATTGTATCTGACTGTTGGGGCAGCAACTGGACATCGGGACTTTTTAAAAGGCTCAAACTCCGATCACCCTTCACATACTCCCATGAGATATATATGTCCCATCTGTGACCGGTCACCTTGGTCCCAGGATACAAAATATATTCTCGAGAAGGTGACTGGTCACAGATGGGACATACTCTTCTCAAACATTAAAGGGCATTTTTAACCTCAAAGCAGAGATCCACAAAGCTTCAGCGCCACCTACTGGAAATAAAAAAAAATTCCACTTCTTATCCACCAGCTAAAGACAGATCACTGAATAAATTTTCTTTTTTTAAAAAATGCAGAGTACATTCCCATTAATGTCCAGATGAAGAAATAGTCTATCAAACACCATGAACAACCAAGGAGACAAGGCGACTCAGAAAGAAAGTGAAAAATCTACAGATAATAGGCTTAAACATATAGAAATTTGTGAGTTAAAGGGCAGATAATTCAAGATTGCTCTTCTGAAAAATATCAATGAGATGCAAGAAAATTATGATTTACAGTACAAATAACTGAGAAACAAAATCCAAGAACAACAGGAATACTTTACCAGGGAGACTGAAACTCTAAAGCAGAACCAAATAGAACTTTGGAAGATGAAGAACTCCTTAAAAGTGATGAACAATGAAATAGCAACCTTAGGAAATAGAGCAGACCAGATGGAGAAAAGAATTAATAATATCAAAGATAGAAACCTGAAGATGACTCAGAAGGAAAAAGAGAGACTTGAGAATGTAAAATAATGAAAGAAATCTACGAGAACAATCTGACATCAGAAAAAGGAACATAAGAATAATGGGCATACCATAAGAAGAAGTGATAGTGAAGGGAAAAGAAAGTGTATTCAAACAAATGGTTAATGAGAATTTCCCAAACCTAGGAAAAAGAACTGAGTCTTCGAATCCAAGAAGCAAACACACAATTATCTCAACTCAAAAAGGCCGTCTCCAAGGTACTATATTAAAGTTATCAAAAATTAATGACAAAGAAAGAATTCTCAATGCAGCAAGGGCAAAAAGACAGTTACTGATAAAGAAAAAAAAACATTAGACTATCATCAAACTTCTCAGCACAAACCCTGCAAGCAAGGAAGGAATGAAACCAGATATTGAAAATACTGAATAGTTACTAGGCAAGAATAATACATCCAGCAAAGCTCTCCTTTAGATATGAAGGAAAAAATAAATACTTTTCCAGACATACAAAATATGAAAGAATTCTCCACTACAAGGCTTGTATTACAGAAAACACTTAGAAGAGTCATTCTACTTGAAGCAAAAGGACAAAAAGAAAAATACATAACTAGGAGTAAGATGACCAACAGGCAGTCAGAAGCAAGAAAGTGAAACCCTTATTAAGAACAGATTACAACATCAGAAACATGGCAGAGAGACATCCCCAGATCTCTTCTCTAGAAACAATAATGAGCTGAACATCTAAAACTCAACAAAAAACACTCAAACTGCACACCAGCTCATCTGAGCGTGGGATCTGCGCATAAGAGCTACAACAGGTCAGAACCCCAGGTGTCAGGCAGTGGACGGGGAGAAACAAAGAAGTTGCTTCTCGCAGCCTGAACAACCTGTAAGAAGAGGGGAGGAGGGGAGAAGGTACATAGAGTTCCCTGAACAACCTGTTTGGGAGAGTTGTGAGCTCCACGCAACTGGTGGCAATGCCCAATCGTCAGGGCAGAAAGCAGAGAAGTGGTGACAGCAGAGAAGTGGAGATGGCAAAGAAAAAACAGATGATTTTTACCAGCTATGGTTGCAAAACCAAGGCTGAGCCCCATCCTACATCCCCCATGCCAGAGGTCCCCTCCCCCCATATCCTCTAAGATGGAACACTACGAGTCCCAGGGGAATTTGAGCAAATGCTACTGAAACTATTCCTAACACTGACAAGGACTGAGACTGAGGGTAGTAAGTGTAATTAAACAACTAAAAGGAAAAAAGGCATTATTAAAGCTTTATATACAGCAGAGATCCAAGAGGCTTAGACTCCACCTACTGGAAACCAAAAGAAAAATGCCTTCTTTGAAACAGACTAAAGAGAGACCTTTATATAATAAATCTTTCTGGAAAAAACTTTAAAAAGCAGAATACACTCCTATTAATGCCCAGGAGGAGAAATAATCCATTAAACACCATGAACAACCAAGGTGACAAGGCATCTCAGAAAGAAAGAGAAAAATCTCCAGAAAATAAGCTTACAGACATAAAAATATGCAACTTAAATGACAGAGAATGGTACTTCAGAAAAGACTCAATGAGATCCAAAACAATTCATATCAAAAATTTCAGGAATAGAAAAAACAACCAAATGAGCAGAATGAGTTCTTTAGCAAGTAGATTGAAACCCTCAGAAAGAACCAAATAGAACTTCTAGAGATAAAGAAAACACTGCAAGAGTTGAAAAATGAAATAGCAAGCTTGGGAAATAGAGTCAACTTAATGGAGGAAAGGATTAGTGATATTGAAGACAGTTAAAAAATAAAATAGAAGTAAGAAGAGAGAAACTGAAGAATGTAAAATAATGAAAGAGAAATACAAGAACTAGCTGGTACCATCAAAAGAGAAAACATAATAATAATGTAATAATAATCCATTCCTGAGGAAAAAGAGCAGGGATTAGAAGGCATTTTCAGACAAATAGTGGATGAGAATTTTCCAAATCTAATGAATGAGCTGGAACTCAGAATTAAAAAAAAAAAATAACAGAATACCCAATTATCTCAATCCAAAAGGACCTTCTCCAAGACACATTGTATTAAAATGATCAAAAATCAATGACAAAGACAGAATTCTCAGGGAAGCCAGGGAGAAGAAAACAGTAACTTATAAAAGAAAACCCATTAGATTATTGTTGGACTTCTCAGTACAAACCTTACAAGCCAGAAAGGAATGGAATCAAATATTCAATCTATTAAATGAAAGGAAACACCTGCCTAGAATAATGTATCCAGCTAAGCTCTCCTTTAGTTATAAAGGAGAAATAAAGGCCTTTCCAGACACACAAAATTTGAAAGAATTCCGCACTACAAGGCCTGCATCATAGGAAATACTGAAAGGGGTCAGTTTACTTAAAACAAAGTTACAGAAAAGTACATAATTACGAGAAAGGTGACTAGCAGGATGATAGAAGCAGAGGAGTGCTATTCTTCCTAAAACCGGGTAAGATAGTAATGAATGTTTAGCATACGTAAGAACAATATGAGAAAACAGTGACTGAAAAGGGGAGGATTCAAAGATCCAAATTCACAAAGGGGAATGGAGATAAGGCATGTGCAGAAGCAAACAGACGACTGTATTTATGTGTATGTGTGTGTGTGTGTGTGTGTGTGTGTGTATACCCACAAATATACCTTATATACAAATATGTATACATATATATAACATGTATATTATATACATATGCATACACTCTATATATATATATATATATATATATATATATATATATATAATATATATATATATATCTTTACGTATTCGCAATGGTAAATATATGTCAAAGATTCAGAACCGAAGTATATAACAAAAAACAAGAAAGACTAGAGAAAATACCCACAAACATCAACAAAAATAAAGAAAACAGAAACACAAGGACAAGGAAGCAATGCAAACATTGAGCTACCAGAAAGCAAAAGATAAAATGGCTATAAGAAGAACTCATATTTCAATAATCACCTTAAATGTAAATGGACTGAACTCACCAATAAAAAGTCACGATGTTGCAGATTTGATCAAAAAACAAACCCATCCATATGCTGCCTCCAGGAGACATTTCTCAGTTCCAAAGACAAATACAAACTCAAAGTGAAAGGGTGGAAAATGATCTTTCAAGCAAATAGCATTCAGAGAAAAGTGGGAGTAGAGGTATTAATATCGGAAGAAATAGACTTCAAAAGAAAAATGTGAAAGACTGAGGGACACTTCCTAATGATAAAGGGAATCATGCACCAAGAAGACATAACACTTAATATCTATGCTCCTAATCAGGGAGCCCCGAAATATATAAAGCAATGACTGATGATAGAACTAAAGGGAGAAACAGACCAAAACACTGTTGTAGTAGGGAACCTAAATACCCCACTGTCGAATAAGGACAGATCATCCAAACAGAAAATCAATAAGGAAATAACATCCTTAAATGACACATTAGACCATAATTGGACATAATAGACATTTACAGAGCCTTTCATCCCAATGTCAACTGCTTATATAATCTTCCCTAGTGCACCAGAAACATTCTAAAGGTTGACCACATAGTGGGACAAAGAGATAGCCTCAGAACATATAAGACAGTTGAAATCATACCAATCATATTCTCTGATCATAATACTTTGAAATTAGAAATCAACTGTAAAAAGAAATCGAGAAAAAACACAAATACATGCAGATTAAACAACATGCTACCGAAGAATAACTGGGTCAGAGAAGAAATAAAAAGAGAGATCAAGAGATACATAGAAAAGAATGATAATAGTAGTAGAACATATCAAAATTTTGGGACAAGGCAAAAGCGGTAACAAGAGGAAATGTCATATCATTACAGGCCTATCTTCAAAAACAAAAATGAGCCCAAATAAACAACCTAATGCTTTATCTTAAAAAACTAGAAAAGGAAGAACAAATTCAGCCTATAGTCAGCAAAAGGAAAGAAATAATCAAAACTAGAGCAGAAATAAATAAAATTGAAAACAAAGAAACAAATGAAAAAACAATAAAAAAATCAATGCAATAAAAAGCTGGTTCATTGAGAAGGTTAGTTAAATTGGCAAAGCCCTGACTAGACTCACTAAAGAAAAGAGAAAGGACACAAAATCAGAAATGAAAGAGAAGAAATTACGACAGACATCACAGAAATACAATGATCATATGAGAATACTATGAAAAGGTATATAACATCAAATTTAATAACCTAGACGAAATAGACCAGTACTTATAAAAATACAACCTTCCTGGACTGAACTAAGAAGAGCTGGAAAATCTAAGTAGACTGATCAGCCATATAGAAATGGAAACAATCATGAAAAATCTACCAAAACGTAAAAGTCCCGATGCAGATGGCTTCACCAGTGAATTCTACCAAATATTCAAAGATTTAATATCTATCTACCAAACTCTTCCAAAAAATTGAATAGAGGGCAATACTTCCCAACTCATTTTATGAGACCAGTATTACCCTTATACCAAAATCTGGTAAAGATAACATAAAAAAAGAAAACTACAGACCAATATCTCTCATGAATACAGATGCAAACATCCTAAATAAGATATTAGCGAACCGAATACAGCAACATATTAAAAAGATTATACACCACAATCCAGTGGGCTTCATCCAGGGGCACAGGGATGGTTCAACATATGTAAATCGGTTAATGTGATACACCACATTAATTAAAAAATAAGAATCATATGATTATATCAGTAGAATCAGTAGATGTAGAAAAAGCCTTTGACAAGATACAGCATTGATTTATGATCAAAACCCTTAACAAAATCAGTATAGAAGGAAAGAACCTTAACATAATAAAGGCCATATATTACAAACCTTCAATCAACATTATGCTTACTGGTGAACTAAAAACCTTTCTTCTAAGATCAGGAACAAGGCAAGGCTGTCCACTAACACCACTGTTATTCAATATAACTTTGGAAGTCCTAGCGAGTGCAATAAAGCAAGAGAAAAATGTAAATGGTATCCAAATAGGAAACAATGAAATCAAACTGTCACTAATTGTGCTGATTCTCGCTATATAATACCCTAAAGACTCCACAAGAACACTACTAGAAACAATAAGCAAATACAGTAATGATTCTGGAAACAAAATCAATGTTCAAAAATCCATAGTGTTCCTCTACTCTAATAATGCAGTTTCAGAAAAAGAAGTGGAAAAAATAATTCCTTTTGCAATTGCAACAAAAAGAATAAATCTAGGAATAAATCCAAGAAACACGTGAAGGACCTATATAATGAAAACTATAAGACCCTAGTAAAGGAAATTGAAGAAGATACAATGGAAATATTCCATGTTCTTGTATTTGAAGAGTCAACAGAGTTTAAATGACCTTATTATCTAAAATATTATACAGATTTAATGCAATTCCCAACAAAATCCCATTGGCATTTTTTAAAGAAATAGAACAAAAATTCATCAGATTTGTATGAAAGCACAAAAGACCAAATCACCAAAGGGATCCTGAGAAAAAGAACGAGGATGGAAGCATCACTCTGCCTGATTTCAAATTATACTACAGAAGTGACAATAATCAAAATGGCACAATATTGGCAGAAAAACAGACATGTGGACCAGTGAAACAGAATCCAGAATCCAGAAGTAAATCCATGTTTATATGGGCATATAATTTTCACCAAAAAAGCCAGTGGAGAAAGGAAAGACTTCGATAAATGGTTCTGGGAAAGCTGGAAAGCCACCCATAAAAGAAGGAAACTAGCCTGTTGTCTATCATCACATACCAAAATTAACTCTGAATGGATTAAGGACCGGAATAAAAGACCTGAAACAATAAAATACATAGAAGAAAACATTGGAACTAAACTCAAGGACCTTGGACTTAAAGAGGATTTTATGAATTTGACCTCAAAGATAAGAGAAGTAAAAGCTAAAATAAATGAATGGGACTACGTCAAACTAAAAAGCTTCTGCACAGCGAAAGAAATCATCAACAAGCAAAGAGACAACCATCTGAGTGGAAATATATATTTGCAAGCAATGCCTCCAATAAAGGCTTAATACCCAAAATATACAAAGAACTCATACAACTCAATAATAACAAAAAAATAAACGATTCAATCGAAAAATGGTCAGAGGATCTGAACAGACGCTTCTCCCTAGAGGACGAATAAATGGCCAACAAATATACGAAAATATGCTCAACATCATTAGCTATTAGAGAAATGCAAATTAAAACCACAATAAATACTATCTCCCACCTGTTAGAATAGCTGCTATCAACAGGACAAGTGATAACAAATGTTGGAGAGGATGCAGAGTAATAGGAACCCTCACACACTGCTGGCGGGACTGCAAATTGGTACAGCCACTATAGAAACCAATATGGAGGTTCCTCAAAAAACTAAAAATTGATTTACCCTATGATCCAGCAATCCCTCTTCTGGTTATTTACGCTAAAGACTTGAAAACTTATATCAAAAAATATATTTTCACACTGATGTTCATAGCAGCTTTATTCACGTTGGCCAGGACGTGGAAGCAACTGAAGTGTCCTACAATGGATGATTGGATAAAGAAGCTATGGTACATATATAAAATGGAATATTACTCAGCCATAAGAAGAGATGAAATACTGCCATTTGTGACAACATCCATGGACTTCAAGATAATCATGTTAAGCCAAATAAGCCAGACAGAAAAAGTTGAAAACCACATGATATCACTTATGTGTGGGATATAAACCTAAAATCAACAAATGAACAGGACAGAGACTCTGGACATGGACTATAGAATAGTGGTTACCAGAGGTCAGGGGGTAGTGGAGGAGGGGGAAGGTAGTCGGGGTAAAGGGTGTCAAATATAGGGGTGTATGGAGAGGGTGAAGTGGGTAAAGGGTATCAAATATATGGTAGCTGAAGAAAACTAGACTTTAGGTGGTAAAAACAAAATAGAATATACTGATGTCAAATTATAATGTACACTTGAAAATAATATAATTGTATTAATCAATGTTACCCCAATAAACTTAATTTAAAAAGAAAAATTTTGAGGTTTCAAGTGTATAATTCAATAATACATCATATATATATACATATATATATTTGTATATATGTATACATACATATACATACATACATATATATATATATATATAGCATTATATGTTCATAACCCTAAGTTTAATTTTATTCCATCACCATATATGTGACCCCTTTTATCCTTATCTACCTCTACCCTCCCCCTTTTCCCTTTGGTAACCACTAAACTATTGTCCGTGTCCATGAGTCTCTTTGTTTTTCTTGTTTGTCCGTTGCTTTCCATTTTATATCTCATATATGAATGAAATCATATGTTTCTCAACTTTTTCTGTCTGACTTATTTCACTTTACATATTTATCTCAAGGTCTATCCATGTTTTTGCAAATGACAGTATATCATCTCTTCTTATGGCTGAATAATATTCCATTGTATATATGTACCACAGCTTCTTTAGCCAATCATCTATTGAAAGGCATTTCAGTTGTTTCCATGTCTCGGCCACTGTGAATAATATTGCAATGAACATTGGGGTGCATATATCTTTCCAGATAAATATTTTCAAATTTTGAGGGTAGATATCCAGAAGAGGGATTGCTGGGTCATATGGTAATTCCATTCTTTATTTTTTGAAGCAACTCCATACTGTTTTCCACAGTAGTTGTAGCAATTTGCATCCCCAGCAGCAGTGTATGAGGGCTCCTTTTCCCCCACAACCTCTCCAACACTTGTTATTACTATTCCTGTGGACGACAGCCACTCTAACAGGTGTGAGATGGTATCTCATTGTGGTTTTGATTTGCATTTCCCTAAGAGTTAGTGAAATTGAGCATCTTTTCATATGTCTGTTCGCCATTGGTATGTCTCTGTGAGAAAATTGTCCATTCAGGTCCTCTGCTCATTTTTTAATTGGATTGTTTTTGTTTGTTTTTGAGTTGTATGAGCTCTTTATATATTTTGGATATTAGTCACTTATCAGAGGTGTTATTTGCAAATATCTTCTCCCATTCAGTTGGTAGTCTCTCTGTCTTGTTGATGGTTTCTTTTTCTGTGCAGAAGCTTTTTAGTTTGACACAGTCTCATTCATTTATTTTTGCTTTTACTTCCCTTGCCTTTCAGGTTAAATTAATAAAATCCTCTCTAAATCCAAGGTCCATGAGTCTAGTACCTATGTTTTCTTCTATGCAATTTATTGTTTCATGTCTTATATTCAGGTTTTTGATCCATTATGAGTTAATTTTGGTGACAGATAGCAGTCTAGTTTCATTCTTTTGTATGTGGCTTTCCAATTCTCCCGGCACAATTAATTGAAGAGGGTTTCTTTTCTCCACTGTATATTTTTGCCTCCTTTGTTGAAAATTATTTGCCCATATATAGTGGGTTTATTTCTGGGATCTCAATTTTGTACAATGATCTTTGTGTCTGTTTTTCTGCCAATAACATACCGTTTTGATTATTTTCACTTGTAGTATAATTTGAGGTCAGGCAGTGTGTTAGTTCTGGTCTTTTTTTTTAAAGGATTGCTTCTTTTAAAAAAAGAATATTCAGGGTCTTTTGTGATTCCATATGAATCTGATAACTTTTTGTTCTATTTCTTTAAAAGATGCCATTGGGATTTTGACGGGGGTGTTGTATTAAATCTGTATAATGCTTTGGGTATAAGGTCATTTTAACTATGTTCATTCTTCTGATCCATGAACACAAAATATCTTTCCATTTCTTTGTGTCTTCTTTGATTTCTTTTAATAATGTCATATAGTTTTCGGTGTATAGGTCATTCACATGCTTCTTTAAGTTTATTCCTAGGTATTTTATCGTTTTTGTTTCAATTACAAAAGGAATTGTTTTCTTATTTATTTTTCTGAAATTTTATTTTTAGCGTACAGAAACATTATGAATTTTTATACATTGATTTTGTATCTTGCAAATTTATTAGATTTTTTATTGTTTCTAATAGTTTTTTTGGTGTAAATTTTAGGGTTTTCTATATAGAAAATCATGTCATCTGCAAAAAGTGATAATTTGACTTTCTCATTCCCAATTTAGATGCTTTTTATTTCTCTCTCTTGCCCTATTGCTCTAGCTAGGACTTCTAACACTATATTGAATAAGAGTCGTAAGAGCAAATAACTTTGTCTTGTTCCTGGTCTTAGAGAGAAGGCTGTTAGTTTGTCACTGTTAAATATCATATTTGTTGAGGGCTTGTTTTATATGGCCTTTATTATGTTGAGGTGCTTTCTTTCCACACCCATTTTATTAAGAGATTTAATCATAAATGGATGCAGTATGTTGTCAAATGCTTTTTCTGCATCTATTGATATGATCGTATGATTTTTATCCTTTATTTTGTTTATGTGGTGTATCGTATTAACCAATTTGTATATGTTGAACCATCCTTGTGCCCCTGGAATAAACCCCACTCGATTGTGATGTGTAATCTTTTTAAAGTATTGTTGTATTCTATTTGCTAGTATTTTGTTTTAGATTTTTACATCAGTATTCATCAAAGATATTTGTCTATAGTTTTTTTCATGTGTGTGTCAGCTTTACTGAGTTTTGATATCAGGGTAATGTTGGCTTCATAAAATGATTTAGAAAGTATTGCCTCTTCAATTTTTTGGAAGAGTTGGAGAAGAATAGGTATTAAATCATCTTTGAATGTTTGGTAGAATTCATTAGTGAAGCCATCTGTTCCTGGATTTTTACATTGTGAGAATCAAATGATTTCATATCCAGTCTTTCAACTTCTCTTGAAAACTTTGAAGTCCTCATATCCTTGGCTTCATATTCTGGTAAGCATGGCAATAATCTTCTAGAAAAGAGTAGTGACTTCCTTTATAAAGTAAGGCATATTTTCTATAGCTTGTTTTTTGTTATTTCTAATATCCATCTCTCTTATTTAAAAAATTCAATATCTGCCTGGCCACTGAGGTCTGTGAGTTTTCAACCCCCAATATGTAAAGCAAATATCTTTGAAAAAAGAAATGCATTTCGATAACCCAGGAGAGATAGTAATTAAGATAAGATCACAGATCATCTCTTTTTACCAATCCCTGTTATCCAACACCCAATTGCACTAGTCTTCTAGGAGGAGCATTTTCACCCAAAAAATATTTTGAGCACTTAGTATGTTCTATGCACTAGGGATACAGCAACAAATAAGGCAGGAAAAGTCCCTGTTCTCATGGAGTTTACATTCCAGTATAGGAGAAAAGATAAGAAACAAACAAACATGTAATGTGATATCAAATAGTAATGACTAGCAAAAACAGAAATAGAGCCAAGTTGGAGGGAAAAGAAAGTGTGATGAGTAGTTAATCAATGAATGAGTGGATTGAAAAAGTATGAAATATATATCTGAGCCTGAAAAAAGAAGGACATTCTGTTATTTGCTATAATATTGAGGAACCTGAAAGGCATTATGCTAAGTGAAATAAGCCAAAGAGAATGAGATAAAAATTATACTGCATTATACCATTTATATATGGAATCTAAACCAAAAAAAAAACGTTTAAGGCATGTAAACAGAAAGTAGAAAAGTCATTTTCAGGTGCTGGGCAGTGGGTAAGGAAATGGAGAGAGGTTGGCAAAAGGATATACATTTTCTTTACAAATTTATTTGTCAATTTTACCCAGTAATGTTATTTTTTTAAAGAAAGTAAAGGGTGATATTATTTCATATAGAGTTAGCCAGGAAAGCCTATAAAGTAGGCAATATTTAAGTAGATATCTATATAAAAGGTGGGAGTGAGTCATAGGAACATCTTGGAAAACAGTATTCCAGGCAGAGAAAATAACAAGTGCAAAGACCATGAGCTAGGACTGTGCTTAATGAGCATGAAAAATTGAAGGGAAGCTAGTGTGTGTGATGTTTGAGGTAGATTATGGTAGAAAATGAAACCAGAAATGATAATAGATTGTGTCAAACCTTCTAGGCCATGGCAACATTTGGGATTTCATTCTAAGTGAGAGTTTCATTCAATGAGTGTTCTATAATTGGAGGGTTCTGATCAGAAGACTATGTGATCTGACTTAACAAATAAAAGGATCATTTGGGCTACTGTGATAATAGACTGTAAAGGGATAGGGGGAAGCAGGGAGACCAGTTAGAAGGCTATTACAATGAACCAGGCAGTTGATGCTGGTGGCTCAAGTTAGGGTGGTAGCTTGTTAATGTGTACAGCTAAAGCTTACTGGATTTCATTAACCAATGTCACCATAAATAAATTAATAAATAAGAAAATTAAAAAAATGAAAAAAGTACAAACTCTTATAAGCTTAAATATTACATAATGGTTAAGGGCCAAAAAAAAAAAAAACCATTTAAAAAAAAGAAGATAACAGCTACTGCAAATTAGAAAGGAATTTTCGACATATATAGCAATAATTTGGGACAAGAAAAAAGAAAAGGGGAGGGAGTAAAGATCCAAATTTGCAAATGGGAATTGAGATAAGATGCACACAGAAGAAAACTGACTACTGTATAAATATAACTATCCTTTATGTAAACTTAAATGTAACCACACACCAGAAATCCAGAACTGAGAGATATGTCATAAAGGAAGAGGGAAAAGACAGAAAATCGACAAAACACCACCATATCAAAATTACAGTCAGAAGCACAAGGACAAAGAAACAACAGAGACACCAACATTCACATCATAGGGATATCTTAGGAGAAGAGAGGGAGCAAGGAATTGAAATCCTATTTCAAGAAATAAAGACCGAAAACTTCCCTAACTTGATCAAGGAAATAGACATAAAGCCCAGGAAGTGCAGAGAGTCTCAAAGAAGATGAAACCAAAGAGGCCCACACCAATATACATCATCATTAAAATGCCAAAGGTTTAAGACAAAGAGAGAATCTCAAAAGCAGCAAGAGAAAAGCAGTTACCTACAAGGGAGTTCCCCTAAGACTGTCAGATATTTCTCAACAGAAAATTTGCAGGACAGAAAGGATTGACAAAAAATATTCCAGGTGATGAAAATAAAGGAACCACAACCAGGACTAGTCTATCCAGCAAGGCTATCATGTAGAATCAAAGGACAGATAAAAGATTTCTAGAGAAGAAAAGCTAAAGGAGTTCATCATCACCAAGCCAATATTACAAGAAATGTTGGACGAACTTCTTTAAGAAGAAGAAAAAAATACATATCAAAAATATGAATAAGGAATGGCAGTAACTGCATATCTATCAAGTACTTCAAATAAAAAAGATTTAAATGATCCAATCAAAAGACAGTGTGGCTGAATGAATAAGAAAACAAGACCTTTACATAGCCAACCTTCAGATTAAAAGACACACACAGCCTAAAAGTAGAGATGGAAAAAGATGTTTCATGGTGTACGTAGAGGGTATTCTGCAGAATGAGATAAGTCAGAGAAAGACAAATGCCATATGATTTTATATTCGTGTGGAATCTAAAAAACAAAATCAACAACAGTAACAACAACGACAACAGAAACAATATTATAGATACAGAGAACATTTTGAGGGTTGCCAGATGGGAGGGTGGTTAGGGGGCCAGTGAAAAGAAAGAAGGGATTAAGAAGTACAAATTGATAGTCACAAAATAGGCATGGAGATATAAAGTATAGCATAAGTAATATAGTCAATAATATAATAACTATGTATGGTGTCAGAGGGGTACTAGGTTTATTGGTGTGATCATTTCATGAGTTATATAGATGTCTAATCATTATGTTGTACACTGAAACTACTATAATATTGTTTGCCAACTATAATTAAAGAATGAAAAAGATTATTAAAAAAACTGAAAGTATTACGAGAAAAGAGAGGAAACTATACAAATAACGTTGTGCAATACAAAAAACTACACTGAGTAACAATTTCTCATTGATCGGTAATAAAAACTTGAAAAGTTTCACAATACACTGTTGGTGAGCCTGTGAGAAAACAGGTACTCTCATATGTTGCTGGTAAGACTGCAGAATTATATGATTCCTTCAAGGGGAATTTCAAAATACACAGTGTTGTGCTGATAAATGTTTGGCAGCTGGTTTTCTGGGGCGGGGGGAAGCCAAAAAGCTCTGATGTGCAGTGTTTGCTGAATTCCTTGGCAAAAATTGCCCCACCATGGACAATTTCAGGATAATAAGGTGAAATCACTGAACAGTAATTAGGAAGAGATGCACATTAGCACATGCTTACAAAGTTTTCTTACCACATAGTTACAATTAACATAAATAACTGAAAAACATAGCTAATAGCAAAGTGTAGATAAAAGGAATTAGGAAGTGATGAGTTCGGAGTACTTATTACTTTAATTTTAAATACTATTTTAATTGTAAGTTTATATGATTTAAATTTTTACTAACATCTGTGTTTTACAACTAGCCCACAAAATTCCTGCAAATGTAACGATTGATTCTTGAAAGCCAGTATGAACCACCTTCAGCACACCATTGAAATAGCTGAAAATATAAATACAAATTTACTCTCTAACTCAGCATTCCTACTTCTAGAAATTTACTCCGAAGATATACTTTCAACAATACAAAAGTGCATATGCACAAAATTATTAATTGCAGAATTATTTATAATATCAAAAATTTGGAAACAATCAATATGCCCATACATAAGAAATCCACACAATAAAGTTTTATGTGGCTGCAAAAATGAATAAGTGTAAAAACCTTGTATACAATGTTCGGAGCAGTTCTATTAGTTACAGCTAAAAACTGGGAACTATCCAAATGTCCTTCAGTGGATGAATAGTTAAACTATGGCATATCTATTTCACAGAATACTGCTCAGCAATAACAAGGAATTACCTACTAATACACACAACTTGGATAAAATTCAAGGAAATTTTCCTGAGTTAAAAAAAAAAAACTTAAAAGATACATATTGCATGATTACATTCATGTCACTTTTGTGAAATAGCAGAATTATAGATACAAAAGACAGATTAGTGGTTCTCGGGTGTTAAGGATAGTGAGGCAGAGGAGGACTATAAAGGGGTAACTTAAAGGAATCTTTTTTCTTCCAGTTTTATTGAGATACAATTGACATATAACATTGCTTACAATATGATGATTTATGTATATATTGTGAAATGACTATCACAAGGCCAACTAACACCTCTATCAACTCATAGTTACCATTTATGTGCATGCACACATATGCACAGCACGTGTGTGTGGGGGTGTGGTGAGAACATTTAAAATCTACTCTCAGCAACTTTCAAGTATACAATAAAGTACTATTAACTATAGTCACCATGCTATACAGTAGATACCCAGAAATTATTAATCTTATAACTGAAAGTCTGTACCCTTTAAATAATATCTCACCATTTTCCCCATCCCCACCTCCTGTGAAACCAACAATCTACCCTCTTTCTGTGAGTTCAGGTTTTTTAGATTCCACATATAAGTGATATCATATAGTATTTGTCTTTCTCTTTCTGATTATTTAGCATAATGCCCTCAAGGGTCATCCATGTTGTTACAAATAGTAGGATTTCCTTCTTTTTTGTGGCTGAATAATATTCCATCGTATGTGTGTATGTGATTCAATCTTTTACTAATGTCTACACACACATACAACAGAATATCTATACACACATAATGGAATATATATATATGCACATGCACACATACACACATTCACGTTTTATTTTTTTGTCTATTCTTCTGTTGACAGACACTAGATGTTTCCATATCTTGACTATTGTGAATAATGCTACAATGAACATGGAGGTGCAGATATCTCTTCAAGACAGTGAAATAGTTATTTCATTTCCTTCAGATATAAACCCAGAAGTGGAATTTCTGGGTTATATAGTAATTCCATTTTTAAATTTTGAGGAACCTCCTTACTATTTTCCATAGTGACTATCAATTTACATCCCCACCAATAGTGCACAATGGTTTGCTTTTCTTCACATCCTCAAGGGAGTCTTGTTGTGATATTATGGTTGAATGTCTTGATTGTGGTAGTGGTCATACAAATCTACGCCTGTGTTAAAAATCCAAAAATCTGCACACACACAAATGCAAATGACTGCATGTATAACTGGCAAAATTTGAATAAGCTCTGTGGATTATAACAATGTTAAATTCCTTGGTATTGATATACCGTAGTTGAATAAGATGTTGACATTGGGAAAGCCAGGGAAAAGGATACACGGACTTTCCTATACATTCTTTGCAACCTCTTGTGAGTCTAATTATTTCAAAATTAAAATTTAAAAAAGAATGAGGTCCTCTATGAACTTAAATGAGCTGGTACAGAATGACTTTCTGAGATCTATTGCCAGGTGAAAAAAATGCATAAAAGAATAAATATATTATACACTATCATTCATGAAATAAAGAAGGGGAATCATGAAAAATATGTAAACTTGTATACATTTTTTAAAACATAATAAATAATTTGGCAGAAATAAATGAAATTGTTTACATAAAAAGAGTAGGCAGGCATGGGGTAAAAGGGATAAAATTTTCTGACTATTTTTTATAGTTTTGATTTTTAACTATATTCATGTTTTACACATTGAAATATATGTTAATTTTAAAAGATGATGAAAAACCTTAACATTGAATACAATGAGAAACAAATGTACCTAACTCTACATCAAATCGATAACATTACAGATGAAGAACAATCAAAGTAAATTTTGTACAGGCTACTCTGACTATGCACACTCAGTGGATATTCTTTTTCTTATTTTTATTTTATTTTTTCAATTATAGTTGACATACAATATTATATTAATTTAAGGAGTACAACACAGTGATTAGACATTTAAATAACTTATAAAGTGATCACCCCAATAAATCTAGTACTCATCTTACACCATACATAGTTATCACAATACTACTGACTATATTTTCCATGCTATACTCTATATCTCCATGACTATTTTGTAACTACCAATTTGTACTTCTTAATCCCCTCTGCCCTTCACCCATCCTCCCATCCCCTAATATGACAACCATCAAAATGCTCTCTGTATCTATGACCTTCTTTCTGTTGTTTGCTTATTTATCCTGTTCTCTAGATTTCACATATGGAATTTGTTTTTCTCTGTCTAACTTACTCCACTCAGCACAATACCCTCTAGGTCCATTCATGTTACTGTGTATGACAGGATTTCATTCTTTTTTTTTTTATGGCTGAGTAATATCCCATTGTATATGTGTGTATGTGTGTGTGTGTGTGTGTATGTGTGTGACTTCTTCTTTATTTATTTATCCATTGATGGACACCAAGGTGTTCTCCATACCTTAGTTATTGTAAATAATTCTGCAATGAACATATATGAATTCATATGTCCCCTCAAGGTAGTATTTTGGGTTTCTTCAAATAAATACCTAGAAGTGGGATTACTGGGTCTTTTTTTGTCTCTTACTTTTAAAGTCTATACTGTCTCATATAAGTATTGCTACCCTATGTTTTTGTTTGTTTGTTTCTCTTTTCAAGAAACATCTTTTTCCATCCTTTCCTTTCAGTGTGTGTGTCTTTTGATCTTAGGTGAGTCTCTTGTAGGTAGCATATATAAGGGACTTGTTTTCTTATCCATTCAGCCACTTATTATTTTTTTTCTAGAGCACCTAATTCATTTACATTCAAAGTAATTGTCGATAGATAGTCATTGTCATTTTATTATTTATATTTATTTATTTTTTCTTATTCCTTCTCAAAGAAGTTCCTCCAGTATTTCCTATAATACTGGTTTGATGGTGGTAAACTCCTTTAGCATTTTCTTGTCTAGGAAGCTCTTTATCTCTCCTTCAATTCTAAATGATAGCTTTGCTGGGTAATCTTGGTTGCAGGTCCTTACTTTTCATCACTTTAAATATTTCCTGCAAATCCCTTCTCACCTGCAGAGTTTCTGCTGAGAAATCATCTGACAATCTTATGGCAGATCACTTGTAGGTAACTAACTGTATTCCTCTTGCTGCTTCTAAGATTCACCCTTTGTCTTTAATCTTTGGCATTTTAATGATGATGTGTCTTGGTGTGGGCCTCTTTGGGCTCATCTTGTTTGGGACTTTCTGCACTTCCTGGGCTTGTATATCTATTTCCTTTACTATGTTAAGGAAGTTTTCCGTCATTATTTCTTGAAATAAGTTTTCAATTACTTGTTCTCTGTCTTCTCTTTCTGGTTTCCCTATGAGTCAAATGTTGGTATGCTGATGCTATCCCAGAGGCCCCTTAAACTATCCTCATTTTCTTGGATTCTTTTTTCTTCTTGCTGTTCTCATTGGGTGTCCTCTGCTACCCCATCCTCTAAATTGCTGATTTGATCCTCTGCTTCATCCACCCTGATGAATTCCTGTATTGTACTCTTCAACTCAGATACTATATTCCTCATTTCTGAATGGTTCTTTTTCTTATTTTCTATCTCCACCTTTATGTTTTCTGTCTCTTTGTTAAAGTTCTCACTGAGTTCATCTACTCTTCCCTTCAGTTCATTGAGCATCCTTATAACCAGTGTTTTGAACTCTGCATCTGGGAGATTGCTTGTCTTCATTTTGTTTAGTTATTTTTCTAGAGCTTTATTCTGTTCCTTCATTTGCGTCATGTTTCTTTGTCTCCCCATTTTGGCTGCCTACTTGTTTTTGTTTCTATGTATTACATAGGGCTGCAATTTCTCCCAGTCTTACTAGAGTGGCCTTAATTAGTAGGTGTGCTGTGGATCCTAATGGCATAATCTTCCCTGGCCACCTGAGCCAGGTGCTCCAGGTATGTCCCTTGTATGAATTGTGTGTGCTCTCCTATTGTAGTGAAGCCTTGGTTGCCGTTTACTCATCAATTGGGAGAGATCGATCCTCGGGCTGATCAGTTGTGATAACTGGCCGTAACCAGTGTAGGAGATATTGTGCAGGGCTTACCCTACAGAGCAAGTTTTGCTTTAGCATGGCTCTAGTGTTTGTCCTGTCTGCCCTTTTGCTGTGTCATCCTCAGATGTGATCCCAGGTGGTGCTCTGGCTCAGACTGAAGCTGGCCACTGGGCATGCAGGTTGGGGCTTCCTGAGAGGGGTACTGCTGCAGGCCAAGTTTGGCTTCAGCCTGTGCCCTGCCCCTGGACACCTGGCATAGACACCAAGCAATCTGAAGATGGCCATCACCCGTGCTGGAGTTGGAAGTGCTTTGAGAGGCCACACTAAAAAATGAGGCCAGTTGACACTAGTGCTGGGCTTGGGGCTTCTCAGCAAGAGGTATGGGGTATGCTGAGGCCAGATGCTATTTGTTTAGGTTTTGTGAACCTTTGAGATTTTAGGAACGTTCACAGCATGAGCCAAGAGAATCCGTTTGTGTGAAAAATCTCATGGAAGCAGTTTGGGAAGGCCTGCACATTGGGAGGGGCAGAGTCTCAGGGAACCACTAGGGCAGGATGACCAGTGTTAGCTACATTGCCAGAGACTAAGATATGGTGGCCACCTGGGTCTGCAAGTCAGGGCAAGTGAGGACTCAACTAAAGAACAATGCGCTCTGCCAGCACTTTTGTCTGGGAGAAAGCTGCACCTCCAGCCCTCACCCTAAATCCAGACATTTCAATCCCTCCCCATTTGTCCCTGGTTCCTTTCAAGCTGTTGCCCCAGTACTGAAGCTCAGAATGAGTGAGTCTATCACCAAGTAAATTCATGTACAGGCCCTTTAAAGAGGAGTATCTGGGACTCCCCTAACCCTTCGTCTCACTGAGCCACAATCTGCTGGTTTTCACAGCAAGAAGTTGTGGGGACTTCTCTTTCCAGCACTGGAACTCTGTGCAAGATTCCCTTGCTCCTCTGGGGGAATCTCCACAGCCGAGATATTTCTCTCGATTTTCAACTATCAGACACGGGTGTGGGACCAGCCCATTTCATGTCTCTGCCCCTCCTACCAGTCTTGAAGTGGCCTCTTCAGTGTGTCCCTAGTTGTAAGACTTTTGTTCAGGTAGACTTCGGGCTACTCCCAATGATGGCTGTTCTGTAATTTAGTTGTAATTTTAATGTGGTTGTGAGAAGATGCAAGGACAGCATTTACCTACTTTGACATCTTGGCCAAAAACCTCAGTTGATATTCTAAGGGCGAAAATAACTGCATAGAAATTTTGAGCTTTAATTAAAATATTTATTGTTGATATTGGTATGGGTTTATAAGTTCTAAAAAAATGATTGCATGGTAGAAGTGAACAAATAAATAAATATATTAATGCTTTAGGGAACCTAGTTTCATGCTTTGGATAGAGTATATAAATATGAAAAGGAGAAAAGAACAAAATCTTTGGTTTTGATTAGAATTAGAGGTATTGGTATGAACTCATTTATACACTGAAAAATTCTAAACTCAATAACATACCAATAACAATGAGCATAACTAATGCCCAGACACTTTGGTTTCAAAAGGCCATCCCCCACTAAAATGAACCAGCACTCCTTCCACAGCTGGGAAAGGGAAAGTACACAGTGAGTTTGGGACATTGTGTGCCAGAAAATAGGGAAAGATTAAAAACTAATAGAGATATTTCAAAAGAAAACAGGAAGCAACTTAAAGAGGCTCCCACATGTCTAATTTATGGAAAGGTGAGCTTTGAAAAAGAATAATATAGACATTATTAAAATCTAGAACTTCTGTTCATCAAAAAAACATAATTAAGAAAGTGAAAAGGCAAGCTGTAAACTGGAAGAAAATGTGTAATATCAATTTATTGTTTTCTTTCTCATCTTGAAAATGCAAAGAACTCCTAAAACTCAATGAGGAAAACAAATTTTAAAAAAATGGTCACCAATAAACTGTTAGAAAAAAATAAACTGCCAATTACTAATTTTGTAAACAGAAAATGAATATTGATCCTAACTTACAATTTTAATTGTATAAGGTTTAAGACAATATCTCATTATTCCTTCCTAAAAAAACATGTATTTACATTAAGAAAATAATGAATAATAAATATTTTGAAAATAGTCAAAACTCCCAAAGAGTAAGCTCCCAAAGAAGATATCTGAATGGCCAATAAACATATAAACATGTGCTCAATATCATTTGTATTCAGGAAACTGCAAATCAAAACCATCATGAGATATCAGCACACACACGCACCATAAAGGACAAAATGATAAAGAATTTCAATGCCAAGATCATACAACCACTATGAAAAAAGATTTGGCAGTGCTTTTTAAAGTTGAATGTACACTTATATGATGTAGTTATTCTGCACATAGGTATATATCCAAGAGAAATGAGTGCATATGCTTACCAATGATCTTAACAAGAATGTTTATATAACCTTTATTTACAGAAGCCAAATCCTGGAAATAACCCAAATGCCCATTTGCAAGAGAATAGATAACTAAATTTTGGCATAGTCATAAAATGGAATCTCTTCAGCAATAAAAATAATAAACTGTTGATACAGGGATAATATGAATGCATCTAAAAAACATATTAAGCACAACATACCCCTGCTTGCTCACCACTGGACTGAAAGCCATGAAACTACACTCCTTAGACAAACCCAGTATGTCCATGTACTTACACATTTTTTCCCTTTACCTGAGAAATCCTCCCATCCTTCTTACCTAATCACCTAGAAGAAGCATTCCAGGACAACGAGAGCCTGTCCATCCAATTCGGTTTGCATCTACCCTATACTACCACTTCTTCAAGTGGTGGTAACTTCTTTGTCCTATTAAATCTTAAGTTCCTTGAAGGTAGGGACTCTGTTTCAGTGTAACTATCAATTACTTGGAATATTTACTTAACAAAATATAGGTACCTAAATAACTTGTTCATTACAAAATGAGCAATGGGGTGTCATACTATTTGAATCTATTATATGAGATTCAAAATATATTATATTTTGATTTAAAAACTTACAGATCAAATCTATGTTAATAGACTACAATAGTACTTGGAGAGTATTGACTAGAAAGTGGCATGAAAGAATTTTCTGGGATAATAGAAAAGTTATATAACTTGATGTGTTGATTACATGGATGCATTTATATGTAAAAATTCACTGAGCAGGATAAGAAGCAACACATAAAAATCAGTTGTTTCCATATAATAACAATGAGTAATTCAAAAATGAAATTAAGAAAATAGTTCCATTTACAGCAGCATCAAAATAATAAAATACTTAGGAATAAACTTAACCCTGGAGGGGAAAGACTAATACACTGAAAAGTACAAATGCTGCTAAAATAAATTAAAGGCACAAATAAATTCTGCATTTATGGATTGGGAGACTTAACATTATTAAAATGCCAAAAACACTCAAAGCTATCTACAGGTGTAATGAAAACCCTATCAAAATCCCAATGACCTTTTTTGTGTGTGTAAACAGAAAAATCCATCTTAAAAACCACATGGAATCTCAAGAGATCCCAAATATCCAAAGCAATCTTGAGAAAGTATAAAATGGAGGCCTCACATTTCCTGATTGCAAAAGTTATTACAAAGCTACAATAATCAAAACAGTACAGTGCTATTATAAAGAGATATTTAAACGAATGACATATACTGAAGAATCCAGAAATAAACTTTGCATATATGGTCAAGTGATTTTTTATAAAGGTGCCAAGGCCATTCAATGGGGAAAAGCAGTCTTTTGAACAAATGATGTTGGGAAAACTGGATATCCACATACAAAAAAATGAAGTTGGACCCTTACCTTACACCTTATACAAGAATTAACATAAAATAGATTTTTAAAAATCTAAACATAAGAGAAAAAATTATAAAACTCTTCAAAGGAAATGTAAGGAGAAAGTTTCATGACATTTAATTTGGCCATAATTCCTTCAGTATGACTCTGAAAGCATAGGCAACAAAAGAAAAAAAAAATAGATAAATTTAACTTCATCAAAAGTAAAAACTTTTGTGCATCAAAGGGCATAATCAAGAGTGAAAAACCACCCACAGAATAGAACATATTTACAAATCATATATCTGATAAGGGATTACTACCCAAAGTATATAAAGGAAGCTTACAATTTAACAACATATATAAAACGAACAACAAAATATAAAAATGGACAAAGAATTTGGATACAAATTTCTCCAAATAAGACATACAAATGGCCAAAAAGCACATTAAAGATATTAAACATCCCTAATCATTAGAGAAACATAAATGAAAATCATAATGAGATACTATTATACATCCATTAGGGTGATTATTATAAAAAATAATAAAAGAAAAAATGTTGGAAAGGATGTGGCAAAATTAGAACTCTTGAATATTGCTGATAGGAATGTAAAGTAGTGCAGCTCCTATGGGAAACATTATGGCAGTTTCTCAAAAATTAAATATATAAGTACTTTATAATATAGCAATTCCACTTCTGGATATATACCCCAAAGAATTGAAAGTAGGGACTCAAACAGATATTTATATGCCAATATTCATAGAAGCATTATTTATAATAGCCCCAAATTGGAAGCAACCTATATGTCCATATAAGGACAAAATGAGGTATATCCACATAATAGAATATTATTCAGCTTGAAAAAGAAAGGAAATTCTGACACTTGCTACAACATGGATGAATCTTGAAGACATACTATGTGAAATAATCCAGTCACAAAATAATATATATTTTATGATTCCACTTATATGAGGTAGCTAGAATAGTCAAATTAATAAAGACAGCAAGTTGAACAGTAGTTGCAAGAGAGCAGGGGAGGTGGGAATGGACAGTTATGTTTAATGTGTATGTATTTTCAATTTGAGGAGATGAAAATTTTCTGGAGATAGATGGTGGTGATGGTTGAAAAACAAATGTTCTACATGCCCTGAAACAGACATTTAAACATGATTAAAAGTGTAATAAAAATAATTCACTAAGCTGTACATAGAAGATTTGTATATTTCTAAATTGACAGCAATGGATGGAAAATAAAAAGTCTGTGAGTTCATCGTAATACTAATAAAAGAGGGGGAAAGCTCTTTTTTACATAAGAATACCAACTCATTCATGAAGAATGAGTTAGAAATCACCGTTTGGCAACCACCATGGTAATAATTGATCCAGGAAAGAATCATCGACTAAAGGTTTTGTGGAACAGGGAATTCAAATCAACTCAAGGTATCATCCAACACAGGATTCATTGATTTTAAAGGATAAAAGATGCCTTTACAGTGTATTAATCTGTCAGATTCTTCCTCAAGCAAGTGACCAAATTCAGAATAATCGATAATGGGACAAAGATAAATCATGTGCCCCTTGAAGTTAGACACAGAGAGGAACATAGGAATCACCCAAGTAGTATTCTGGTCAAAAATGGATAATGTGAATTTATTCATGAGGAAACAAATAGACAAATTCAAATTGAAGATAATTTTACGTAACAATTAGCCTAGTTGCTTCAAAAATGTCAATGTCATGAAATCAATTTAAAATAGATTTAAAATTATTGCCAGAGGGGAAGGGAGTTGGAGGACTGGGTAAAAAAAGGTGAAGAGATTAAGAAGTTCAAATTAATAGTTATAAAACAGTCATGGGGATGTAGAGTACAGCATAGGGAATATAGTCAATATTATTATAATGGCTGTGTATAATGCCAGATGGGTGCTGAAGTAATCGGGGGAATCATTACATAAATTATAGAAATGTCTAACCATTGAACTGTATACCTGAAACCAATATAAAATAAAAAAATCACATCAAAAATACATACATAAATAAATGAAATAAATTTTAATTTTAAAAAGGCTAAGGAAATTTTCTATATTAAAGGAGAAATACATGATATACAAATGCAATGCATAACTTCTTACTGGATTCTGGATCAGAAAAATATTATAAAAGACATTATTGGGACAGTTGGGAAAATTTGAATATGGAATATATATTAGATATATATATAGTATATGTTAAATTCTTTGAATATGATAACTGTTTTCTAGTTAAATTATTTGAATATGATAACTGTTTTCTAGTTAAATTGAGAGGTCCTTATTCTTATGAGAAACATGCTAAGTTATTTAGGAGTGAAGTGTCATATCTGCAGCTAACACAAATGGTTCAGGATAAAAATGAATACAGACGTGCTTAGGCATGTATACATATGTAAATATAGAGATAATACAAATGTGACAGAATGTTAACAATTAATGAATCTAGATAAAAGTTATACAGATGCTCACTGCAATTTTCTTGCAATTCTGTGTTTGAAAATTTTCTAAATAGAGTTTTTAAAAAACAAAATATAAATCTTTAGCAAAGATATTCACTCTCCTTCAAAGCATCTAATATACTGGTCTGAAACTGCTATATTTGAAGGAGAAAAGGAATGGCTGGATGGCTGGATAAATAATCAGAGTTAGATGTCCTAAATTCTAGTCCAGGTTCTGTCATTAATTTGTCATTTCACTTGGATTTCCTCATGAGCCAAATAGCAGGTAATAATACCTCCTTGCCAGGCCTACTTTATAGGGCTGTTGTGAGGATTAAATGAGATAATAATATAAGAAAGTACACTGACATGAGGAAAAGTGCTATTCAAATTCAAAACACTCTTACTGTTATTGTAATCTTAGTCAAAATATTTTTACATAGCTCATTACCAAATCCATTTCCGGAAACTAACAACTACAGATATACACATTTTCAATGTTGTGCATTTACGCTTTGCTTTTGAAATCCCTGCATTCTATTGACATGGGTATTCCCTGAAATGACTGATAGCTCTTGCAGGCTATCATTAGCACTGAATGAGACTACTGGCATCCAAGAGGACTCTACCACGTGCCTGCTTTCTGGGCAGCAGTTCTGTATATTTTCCATTTGAGTCGGTGGTAGGAGTTCTGGTTAAATCAAGTGTAACTAGAGAAGATGGTGGGCAGAAAGGAGGTTGGTGGAAAGAAAGAGGAAGAAAAGGTGGCAGGGTCATGAACAGACTACTTGATACATTTTAAAGGAGAGGACCATAAGATCCTGAGACTCAGGTATCTGTCTCCTTGGGGTGTTTTGATTTTTCACTACAACAACCACTTACCACTAATCATCAATTTGCCATGTGGTTAGTAGTGAGATGATTCTCTAAAAGTCAATGTCTCATTCACATCATTTGGAAATACTCAAGTTAGTTCTTCTTCAATAATAATTACATGAAGCAGGACTCATTTTTCACTTAAGTATTGAATCAATACCCTTAGCATACACATTGTAACATAATTACTCCAGGGGTAACTTTTGGTCAAAAAAGTGTGAAGATTCAGAGTAACCTCAGAAGAATTGCAGCATGAGAAATCTCCCCGGATCTCTCCCCTTGAAATAATAACAAGATGAATATCTACAACTCAACAAATAACACCCAACTTGCACACAAGTGCATCTGAGAGATCTATGCATCAGAGCATCGGAAGGTCAGAATGGCGCAAGTCAGGGGGGTAGATTGTAAGAAACAAAAGAGCTGCCATACAAAGCTAGAGCTTCCTGCAGGAGAAGAAGGAGGGGAGATTTCGTGGCCGATTCCCGAAATCTGCCTGAGTGATGAGCATGTCCCATGCAGTGGAGCCCAGAGATCAGGGCAGAGAGGGGAGTAGAGACTGAGTGCAGAGGGAAGATAGCTGTGTCTTAGCAGCCACTGATTCCAAGCAGGAGGCTGAGTCATGGAACCTGGCTGTGACCTTCACCCCACAACCCAGAGCATGCCCTCCACCCACCCCATATCCTCTCAGAGCTAGCACCATGGAGTTCCAGGGAAATTTGCACAACTGGTACTGAAACATACACTACAGCCAGTACCAGAGACAGGTGCAGTGGTATTGAAGCAGGACAGCTGAGACCTGAGGGTACAGCACTATGAGAAGGGAAGCAGCCACACACACCCAGGCCTCTCACAATTAACACTTGCCCCACACAGTTAGACTGAGTCTGGGAAGGAAGCAGTAGAACATTGCATCTGACTGTTGGGGCAGTGATGAGGCTTCAGGGCCTCTTCAGATTCACAGACCCCAATTACCCTTGCACCCCTTCACCGGGGCAGAACACTGAGACTGAACCCACCTGATAGCAGATAAAGTATACAGTCTACCAGAGAGAAAGGAGCATTTTTAGTCTTAAAGCAGAGACCCAAGAGGCTTGGACACCACCTACTGGAAATCGAAAGAAAGCTCCCTTCTTATCAATGTGCTAAAGAGAGATTACTACATAATAAGTTTTCGTTTTGAAAAGAAAAAGCAGATACACTCCCATTAATACCCAGGTGGAAAAATAGTCCATCAAATGCCATGAACAAACCAAGGGACAAGACAGCTCAAAAAAAGTGAAATATCTCCAGAAAATAAGCTTAAAGACATAGAAATATGTAATTTAAATGACAGAGAATTCAGGATTGCATTTTTCAATGACATGCAAGAAAATTCTGATCAACAATTGCAAGAAATTAAAAACAAAATAAGTCAAGAAAATGAATATTTACAAAGAGACTGAAACCCTAAAAAAGAACGAAATAGAACTTCTGGAGATGAAGAACACATTAAAAGAGATGAAGAATGAAATAGCAAGCTTAGGAAATAGAGCTGACCAGGTGGAGGAAATAATTAGTGATATCAAACACAGAAATCTGGAAATGATACAGAGGGAAGAAGAGAGAGACTTGAGAAAAAAAAGAAAAAGAAAAAACTCTGCAAGAATTATCTGACACCATCAGTAAAAGCAACATACGAAGAAAGAGTATACTAGAAGAAGAGACAGCGAAGAGGCCAGAGAGCACATTCGAACAAATAGTTGACAAGAATTTCCCAAATCTATGGAAAGAACTGAATCTTTGAATCCAAGAAGCAAACAGAATACTCAATTATCTCAACCCAAAGAGGCCTTCTCCGAGACACACTATATTAAAATTGTCAAAAATTAATGACAAAGAAAATTATCAAGACAGCCAGGGTGGGGGTGGGGGAAGACAGTAACTTCTAAAGAGAAACCCATTATATTATCATCAAACCACACACAAACCTTACAAGGAAGGAAGGAGTGGAATCAAATATTCAAATTATTGAAAGAAATTAACAGCCAAGAATAATATATATAGCAAAATTCTCCTTTAAATATGAAGGAGAATAAAGACATTTCCAGACATACAAAAGCTGAGAGAATTCTCCACCATAAGACCTACATTACAGGAAATACTAAAGGGGGTCATTATACCTGCAACAAAAGGAGAAAAAATGCATGAATAAGATGACTAAATGGCAGACAGAAGAAGGAAAGTGAAACTATAATTAAGAACAGGATATTATAAGCTTAAATATTGCATAATGGCTAAAGATTTAAACACACAGACATACACACACACACACACACACACACACTTTAAAAAGAGAAAAGACTCCTCTGGAACCTTTGAGATGTTACGGAACCAAAGCTGAGAGACCATGCCAAAAATGAGACATACTCAAGCTGAGAAAGCACTCAAGTCCTCAACACATGGCTTCCATTTTGTCCTGAATATCAACATCTTAGGCAGCCAGATGTGGGGAAGAGCATGGAGGAGCATGCATGGGAGGGTTTAGAATCTACATAAAAAAAATTAGATTTTCTAGTTTATGGAGAAAAAAAATGGCTTAGATGTTAGAGACTCTGTTCATCACTCTGGTGGCCAAATCAAAGTTGTGACGGAAACAAGGAGCAGCAGCAAAGAAAAATTGTCTGGGATATAGATGAACAAGCCATACAAATAGGGAGAAATCTAAGAAATCGCCCTGCGATGGCAGAAGGTAGGATGGGGTGAGGACACAGGTCTGCCCAGTTTGAGCAGCTGAGTGAGACAGAGGCTGTGGCAGTGGCAGAAGCCTTTCAAAGGGGCTGCACCCGCGAGCGGAGTTTTGTGGTGACGGACCTGCTCACTCTGAGCAACAGTGCCGATTCGGCTGCACGCAGGGGCCACCAGGGACTTACAGGGAGATATCAGAGCGCGGGCTTAGGCGAAACTCACTCAGTACAGAAGTGCCGGTGGTATCCATTGTTCTCTGATGAGCCCTTCCCCATACCAGTGAGCCAGACACAGTGCTGCCATAGCTCTGATGTCGTCAAACTGGATAACAGAGGTTGCTCTGCCCAGAAGATTCCCTGAAACCCCACCTCCCCCAACTCGCATCCCCACTCAAGCCACATCCAGATATATCCTCAGCAAGTCAGTGCTCCTTGCTGAGCAGTCTCTAGACTCACACTGGAGGCAGGTGGCCTCAGTTTCTAGTGTGGCCTTTTGAGGCAACTATAAGCACAGCATCTGTGGATTGCTTGCTAAATCTTAACATGTAGTCCCAGAGGTGTAGAGGCTTGGGCTAAGTTTGGCCTACAGCTGAACCCCTCTCAGGACTGTGCCACTGGACACCTACTTCACGGATCCACACTAATAAGACCTGGAGACTCAGGAGCTTTGCTTAGTACACAGAAAGGCAGCCAAAATGGGAAGACAAGGAAGCAGAAGCCATATAAGAGAACAGGGCAGATATTCAGATATTATGGAGTCAAGTAATCTAACAGATGCAGAGTTCAAAACACTGGTTATAAAGGTGCTGAGTGAACTTTTGGGAAGTGTACAGAACTTCAACAAAGAGATAAAAAACACAAAAATGGAAATGAAAATTATAAAAGGGAACCAGTCTGAAGAACACATTATCTGAGATGAGAAGTATATTAAATGGAATAAACAAAGGAATAAACAGTGAATAAAGAAAAAAGATCAAATGCCCTATCTACAGGATGGAAAAGCCAAGAACACACAATCAGAATGGCAAGAGATAAGATGCCAAGAATATAAAAATAATTTAATGAGCATACAAGACACTATTAAGGGTCCAAATATCCATCTGATCGGCATAACTGAAGAAAATAAAGATGCTAAACAGCTGTTTGAAGAAATAACGATGGAAAACTTCCCTAACCTGGTGAAGGAAATAGATATAAAACCTCAGGAAGCTCAGAGAATTCCAAAAATCAGGGATTCAAATAGGCCCACACCAAGACATATCATAATTAAAATGCCAAAGGTTAAATACAAAGAAAGAATATTACAAGCAGCAAGAGAAAAAACAGAAAATTCCTTATAAGGAAATACCCATAAGACTGGCAGCTGATTTCTCAAAATAAACTATGCAGGATGGAAGGACTCGGCAAAAAAATATTTGACAGGATGAAGACCCAGGATCTACAACCAAGGATACTTTATCCAGCAAAGCTATCATTTAGAGTTGAAGAACAGATAAAGAGCTTCCCAGACAAAAATAAGCTAAAAGAATTTATCGCCACCAAGACAGTATTACAGGAAATGATGGAGGGACTTTTTTAAGAAGAAAAAATACAAAAGACTCACTTCAGATTAAAAGACACACACAGACTAAAAGGAAGGGGATGGAAAAAGATATTGCTTTGATGGATTTAGAAGGTATTTAAGTCAGACAGAGAAAGATAAACACCATATGATTTCAATTATATGCAGAATCTAAGGAATAAAAAGAACAAACTAATCAAAAACAGACTCACAAATATAGTAGACAATTTGGTGACACACAGAGGGGAAGGGGCTTGGGGACTGAGAGAATGGGGGTGAAGGGTTAAAGAAGTACAAATTAGTAGCTGATGGATGGTCATTGGATGGAGAGCACAGCATAGGGAATACAATTAGCATGAATACGTTGGCTAGGTGGAGGGTCAGAGGAGGGAGGGAGCAGTTGGGGGGATAGTTTTATGAACTATAAATATATCTAACCAATGTACTGTATACTTGAAACTAATTAACATAAATAAATTTTAAAAAGATTTTCTAGTTTATTGCTTATAACTTTATAACACTTTTTAGAAAGAATCTGTATCCTGCTGTAGTCCTTGTTTAATTTTTTAATTCTAAATTTTAGTAATTCAGGCTTCTTTATCATTTCTTTTTTACTATTACTTTTCTCAACATTTTAGTTAGACGAAATTGAAACCTATAGAAATGTATAATGATCACTTCTCTATATCTTTACCATTTTCATTATATTCATTCTTTCTCTTTCTCTCTTATATATGCACATATGCAGCTGTTGTTTGCTTTTTAAGTTTGTTTTCAGTTGATTTTTGTCTACATAAATTTTGAAGTTTTAATGTATTCTAATCTGTTACTCTTTTCTTTATGAATTCTGTTTTTCAGTTCATATGGCAAAGTCTCTCTTCACCAGAAGATTACATATATGTTTACCAGTATCCAATATTTCTTCTGATATATTCACATTTTAAATCAATATAGAATTAATCTTGGCTTGTGCCATTGGGTAGGAATTTTTTTTTTTCCAAATGGTAAGCTAACTTTTCTTACTATTCAAATAATTATTACAAATCAATAAGTGAGCAGACCAACAATATGCTAGAAAAAAATAGATAAAAGGTAGGACCAGACAATTTGCATAAAGAGAAATAAAAATGATGTATTGTAAACATGAAAAATATCAATCTCACTTATTATAGAAGAAATACATATTAAATAACTTTAAGATAACACTTTTCACCTATGAGATTGGAAAGGATCAGAAAGTTCACAATACTCTGTACTGGGAACAATCAAGGGAATCAGGCAGTTTCAGCATTGTTGATGTGAGTTTAAATTGGTACACTCTTAGTGAACTAAGTCAGACAGAGAAAGCAAATACTGTATGATCACACTTATATGTGGAATATTTTGAAAAACCCACAAAACTCATAAAAACAGAATAGATTGGTGTTTACCAGAGGCGAGGTATGGGGAAAATGCGTGAAGGTGGTCAAAAAAACTTCCAGTTATAAGCACTGGGGATGTGATGTACAGCATGGTGACTATAGTTAACAACATTCTATTGTATATTTGAAAGTTGCCAAGATAGTAGATCTTAAAATTTCTCATTACGAGAAAAAAAATCATAGCTATGTGAGGTGATGAATGTTATCTAAACTTGTGATAATCATGTATGTGTGTGTGTGTGTATGCATTATGTTGTACACCTTAAACTTATGCAACATTATATGTAAATAATATCTCAATAAAACTGGGAAAAAAGAAGAAGACAAGTACTACTGCAACCAAGAAATAAATGTATAGCATAAATTGGGATAATTTGAGACAACGAAAACAGAAAAGGAGTGGGGTAAAGATCCAAATTCTTTAAGGGGAATGGAGATAATGTGCACACAGAAGAAAAAAAAAAGACTACTCTGTGTGTGTATAAATATAGATATATATTATTCCTTACTAAACTTAATGGTAACCACACCCAAGTAATCCAGAAATGAGACACATAGCATGAAACAAGAGGGAATGGAGGGGAAAAAAATAAATAAATAAAACACCACCAAATTCAAAAAAAAAAAAAAGACAGAAACACGAGGACAAAGAAAAAATGGAGACGCTGAGTTCCAAAAGATAAAATGTCAATAAGAAAACCTCATATTTCAATAACCACCCTAAATGTAAATGGACTGAACTCACTAATAAAAAGGCACAGAGTATTAGATTGGATCAAAATACAAAACTCAATTATATGCTACCTTCAGGAGACACATTTCAGTTCCAAAGAGAAATATAGACTCAAAATGAAAGTGTGGAAATTGATAATCCGAGGAATTGGCATCCAGAGAAAAATGGGTATAGATATACTTATATCTGATGAAACAGACTTCAAGATAAAAAAGGTACTGAGAGACAATGATGGATGCTTGATAATGGTAAAGAGAACCATACATCAAGAAGACATAACACTTAATATCTATACTCCCAATTAGGGTGCAAAAAATATATAAAGCAAGTACTAAAAGGACTAAAGGGAAAAACTGACAAACACACAATTATAGTAGGAGAACTAAATACCCCACTGTCAGAGATTAATAGATCATCCAAAAAGAAAAGCAATAAGAAAATAACATTCTTAAATGATACATTAGGCCAAGTAGACATAATCAACATTTACAGAGCTTATCATCACAAAATAGCAGCTTATAAATTCTTCTCCACTACACATAAACATTCTTGAGGATAGACTATATGTTGGGACACAAAACTAGCTTCAACACATTTAAGATTGAAATCATACCAAATATATTCTCTAACCATAATGCTTTGAAACTAGAGATTAACTGTAAAAAGAAAGCAGGAAGAACCACAAACACATGGGGATTAAACAACATGCTATGAAAGAATGACTGGGTCAGAGAAGAAATAAAGAGAGAGATCAAGTGATACATAGAAATGAATGAGAATGAAAGTACAACATATCGAAACTTTTTGGCACACAGCAAAAGTGGTAATAATAGGAAAGTTCATATCATTACAGGCCTATCTCAACAAACAATAATGAGCCCAAATAAACACCAAAGATTACATCTTAAAAAATTAGAAAAAGAAGATGAAATGAAGCCCAAAGTTAGCAGAAAGAAGGAAATAATCAAAATTATATTAGAATTAAATGAAATCGAGAACAAAAAGGCAATAAATAAAAATAATGCAACAAAGATCTGGTTCTTTGAGAAGATTAACAAAATTGACAATCCCCTGGCCAAAGTCATTAATGAAAAAAGAATAAGGACACAAATAAACAAAATTAGTAATGAAAGAGAAGTTACAACAGATACCACTAAAATACAAAGAATCATACAAGAATACTATGAAAAATTATATGACACTAAATTTAATAACCTAGAAGATATGGACAAGTTCTTAGAAATATACAGCCTTCCTAGACTGAATCACAAAGAAGTGGAAAATCTAAATAGACCAAGCAGCAGTATGGAAATGGAAACAACCATGAAAAACCTGCCAAAAAGTAAAAGGCCAGGACCAGATGGCTTCACCAGTCAATTCTATCAAACATTCAAAGAGGATTTAATACCAATTCTCAAACTCTCCTAAAAAATTGAAGAAGAGGCAACACTTCCTAACTCATTTTATAAGGCCAATATTACACTGAGACCAAAACCTGGTAAAGATAACAGGAAAAAAAGAAAACTACAGGCCAATATCTCTCAGGAACACGGATTTAAAATCCTAAATAAGATACTAGTGAACCGAATACAACGACACATTAAAAAATTATATACCATGTCAAGAAGTTTTCATCCCAAGGGCACAGGGAAGGTTTAACATATGCAAATCGATTAGTGTGATACACCACATACACAAAATAAAAAAAAAAAATCATATGATTAATATCAATAGACACAGAAAAAGATTTTTAGAAAATATGGCATCCATTTATGATTAAAACACTTAATAAAAAGGGAATAGAAGGAAAGTACCTCAAAATAATAAAGGCCATATATGACAAACCCTCAGCTAATATTATATTTAACAGTGAAAAACTGAAAACCTTTCCTCTAAGATCAGAAATAAGACAAGGTTGTCCACTATCACCACTGTTATTCAATATAACACTGGTCGTCTTAGCAAGTGCAATCAGGCGAAAGAAAGAAATAAAAGGCAGCCAAATAGGAAATGAAGTCAAACTCACTATTTGCAGATGACATGATTCTCTACATAGAAAACCCTAAAGACTGCACCAACATGCTACTAGAAATAATAAACAAATACAGTAAAGTTTCAGGATACAAAATCAATGTTCAAAAATCCCTATCATTCCTATACTCTGATAATGAATTGTCAGAAAAAGAAAAAAAATCCCTTTTGCAATTGCAGTAAAAAAAATTCTTAGGAATAAACCTATCAAAACATGTGAAGGACCTATACACTGAAAACTATATGATATTATTAAAAGAAATCGAAGAAGACATAAAGAAATTGAAAGATATTCTGTGTCCTTGGATTGGAAGAATCAACATAGTTAAAATGACCTTAAAAAACAAACAAACAAACAAACAAACAAAATGACTTTATTGCCAAAAATATTACACAGATTTAATGCAACCCCCATCAAAATCCCAATGACATTCTAAAAAACAAGAACAAAAATTCATTAGATTTGTATGGAAGTAGAGAAGACCCCGAATAGCCAAAGCAATGCTGAGAAAAAAGAACAAGATCAGAGGTAATCCTCGGCGTGACTTCGAATTATACTACAAAGTGATGATAATCAAGTGGCATGATATGGGCAGAAAAATAGACACACAGACCAGTGGAATTGAGAGTCCAGAAGTAAACCCATGTTTACATAGGGAAATAATTTTTGTCAAAAGAGCCAAAAACATATAGTGGAGAAAGGAAATCTCTTCAATAAATGGTCCTGAGAAAACTGGAAAGCCACCTGCAAAAGAATGAAAATAGGCTGCTGTCTATCACCACACACCAAAAGTAATTCAAAATGGATTAAGGACCTGAATATAAGACTTGAAACAATAAAAAGCATAGAAGAAAATATAGGAACTAAAGTCAAGGATTTTATGAATTTGATCTCAAAGGCAAGGGAAGTAAAAGCAAAAATAAATGAATGGGACTACATCAAACTAAAAAGCTTCTGCACAGCAAAAGAAACCATCAACAAGGCAAAGAGACAATCATGTGAATGGGAGACTATATTTGACAGCCTTCTCATTTTCTGCCAAATAGATCAAACCACACTTTTAACAATGGTGGCAGCACAGCTTCTTCAGCAATACCACCTTGATTTATAGCTTGTTTGTTCCAATACTCCTCCAGCTACATTAGGAGCCAAAAGTAGAGGGGTAGAAGCTGGCCCCAAACAGGGAAGTGAAGCCCCTAAAAATGAGAGCAGTCTGCAGGTTTTGGACATGGCACCAGCCTGGGACTGCTCTGACTGGCTGAGAGCCCCACACTCTCCAAATCCTGGATAGTGCTGGCCGGGTGAGTTCTAAGCAATTTTCATGTATAAATTCATCGAATCCCCACCACAGGAGTACGTTATTTTCATTTTAGTTGTGAGGAAACTGAGGATCATATAGGTCAACTGACTTTCTAAAGGTCATACAGCCAGGAAGTGACAAAGTTAGTATTTAATCAAAGCTAGGCCTGACTAGAAAGCCCACAGATGAATCTCTAATTAATACTGTCTATTTTCCTGGTAAGTGCAACTTTTCCTAATAATGAGACCAGAGAGAAACATATATTCCATGGGTTTTTGTAGAGCAAATAATAAATGTCCTGAAAAAAAACATCTTTACTATAAACGCAATGACAAATTTCATTGAGCTTATCATGATAATTTATAACCATCCAAGTTAATATTTGTAGCGAATGAGTTCTTAGGTGCTTGAAACAATGTGTTTTAAGTGGATCAAACACACTTCCCTCTATCTGCTAACATGTTAATCTGGCAAGAATAATTGCACCTCCCTTTTTTTAGAGAAGTCTGACGCATCACAAATTCTGAATTATTGGAGCCGAATCTCTGACACATTAAAAGTGGCAAGGCTCATTTAGACTTAATTATTTATTCTGGATAGGATCATGTATGGCAGTCTTCGAATGTTGTGCTAGATTCAATACTGAAGTCAAATAGTGGAAAATAATTGCTGAGCAGCCTGACTAAATTTTAAATTTAGTTATGCTAGCGTGCTGTGAATTTGGTTGTGAACAAATCAACCAAGTACCCCCACCACCTGCCTGTCCCCATCTCATTTGCCCTACTAAATTCTTATTCATCTCCTAATTGGGGCCTTTAAGCCCAGAACTTCTATATGGAGGATACCTTAATGATGACTGTTCAATGAAAGTGATAAGAAAGAAATGGATCTTTTCTCAAAATCTAGAATTATCTGATTATGTAAGATTCAAAATTGAGATGAGCTACCATTAAATTATAACATTATAGCACTTTGATGTCTGGGTTTGTTCATTTCAGGAAGCACTAGTCACTAGTCATTCATATACAGAACTGGGAAGGAGGCAGGGGAAACAGGTGGCCTATTACTATATCCATTAGACAAGAGATTTATGAATTACATATCCATCTTGAGGCAATTAGGCTGATCGATTTTTTTCTCTTATGACTTCATTGTAAACTCCTGACAATAAAGCAATTATAAAGTAAGTATCTTAGAATTTATCTAAGATATGAAAGCCAAATGACTTCCCATTCACTTGAAGTAAAGTGGACCCCTATCCATCTTTCCTTTGACAGATTCAGTACTTCCAAGACAAATTCACTGTTCTAAAAGATGTGTAAATATAAGAGGTTTAATGTATGAATGGCAAGTAAAATAGGTGAGACAATTTGTTTCAATTGCTAAATTGTTTGTTGATTTTATTTTTAATTAATTAATTTATATTTTTATGGTGACACTGGTTAACAAAATCCAATGTTTCAGCTGAACATTTTAACAGTAAGCCATATATATTTACATTGTGTTCACCTCCCATAGTTAGATTTGTCACCACATATTTGACCCCATTTACCCCATGTACCTCCCCCTTCCCTTCTCACATCTGGTAAGCACTAGTCTATAGTTCATGTCCATGAGTCTCTGTTTATCCTGTTCGTTTGTTGCTTTTAGGTTTATATCCCACATATAAATGATATCATGTGATTTTCAACTTTTTCTCTCTGGCTTATTTAGCTTGGCATGATTATCTCGAGGTCCATCCATGTTATCGCAAATGGCAGTATTTCATTTCTTCTTATGGCTGAGTAATATTCCATTGTATATATGTACCACAGCTTGTTTAGTTAATCATCTATTGTAGGACACTTTGGTTGTTACCATGTCCTGGCCACTGTGAATAATGCTGCTTGAACATCGGTGTGCAAATATCTTTTTGCATATGAGTTTTCAAGTCTTTGGTGTAAATACCCAGTAGAGGAATTGCTAGTTCATATAGTAGATCAATTCTTAGTTTTTTGAGGAATCTCCATAATCTCCATACTGTTTTCCACAGTGGCTGTACCAATTTGCAGTCCCACCAGCAGTGTATGAGGGTTCCTTTTCCTCCACATCCTCCCCAACATTTGTTATCACTTGTTTTGTTGATTACAGCTAGCTAACAGGTGCGAGATAGTATCTCATTGTGGTTTTGATTTTCATTTTCCTAATAGCTTGCAATGTCAAGCATCTTTTCAAATATTTGTTGGCCATTTGTATGTCTTCTTGGGAGTAGTGTCTGTTCAGGTCCTCTGCCCATATTTTGATTGGATTGTTTGTTTTGTTGTTGTTGTTGTTATTGAGTAGTATGAGTTCTTTGTATACTTTGGATATTGGCCCTTAATGGAGGCATTGCTTGCAAATATATTTTCCCATTCAGATGGTTTTCTCTTTACCTCGTTGATGGTTCCTTTTGCTGTGCAGAAGCTTTTTAGTTTGATGTAATCCTATTCATTTATTATTTATTTTTGTTTTTACTTCCCTTGCTTTTGAGGTCAAATACATAAAATCCTTTTTAAGTCCAAGGTCCATGAATTTAGTTCCTATGCATTTTATTGTTTCAGGTCTTATATTCAGGTCCTTAGTCCAGTTTGATTTAATTTTGGTGTGTGGTAATAGACAACAGTCTAGTTTCATTCCTTTGCAGGTGGCTTTCCAGTTTTCCCAGTACCATTTATTGAAGAGTCTTTCCTTTCTCCACTGTGTGTGTGTGTGTGTGTGTATTTTCTTTTTTTGTTTTTGTTGAAAATTATTTGCCCATATAAACATGAGATTAATTCTGGACTCTCAGTTCTGTTCCACTGGTCTGTGTGTCTGTTTTTCTACCAGTACCACGCCATTTTGATTATTGTCACTTTGTAGTATAATTTGAATTCGGGCAGAGTGATCCCTCCAGTCTTGTTCTTCTTTTCTCAGCATTGCTTTGGTGATTCAGGGTCTTTCGTGCTTCCATAAAAATTGGATGAATTTTTGTTCTGTTTCTTTAAAAAAATGCCACTGGGATTTTGATGGGGGTTGCATTAAATATGTATAATGCTTTAGGTAATATGGTCATTTTAAGTGTGTTGACTCTTCCGATACAAGAACACAGAATATCTTTCCATTTCTTTGTATCTTCGTTGATTTATTTTAATAGGGTCTTATAGTTTTCATTATATAGGTCCTTCATTAGATTTATTACTACATGTTTCATTAGATTTTTTACTAGGTATTTTATTTTGTTGCAATTGCAAAAGGAATTATTTTTTCCACTTCACTTTCTCACACTTTATTATTAAGTATAGGAACACTATGGGTTTTTGAACGTTGATTTTGTATCCAGAAAATTTACTGTATTTGCTTATTGTTTCTAGCAGTGTTCTTGTGGAATCTTTAGGGTTTTCTATATAGATAATCATGTCATCTGCAAATAGTGACAGTTTGACTTCCTCGTTTCCTATGTGGATGCCTTGTTGTTTGTTGGTTTAAAAAAATAAACTCTAATTCTTTCCCGCCAATTTTTTTTCAATTAAAAACTGGTAGAGGTGCTAACAGGATTTTGAACACTTACTATGTACCAGGATCTGTATAAAATATGCTATGAATATTATTACATTTAATGCATGCAGCTCTAAAAGTTATGATCATTATCTCTATTGTATAAATGTGAGAACTGAGACCAAGAGAGGTTATGTAAGTGATCCAAGGTCATGCAGCTAGAAAATGGCTGAACCAGGATTTCATTCCAGACAATCTAATTCTGAAGTTACTACTCTGCTATATCATCTGTGGCAGCACAATGCCAAGATATTTGGGAGGATAAGTAAAAAGCAATTCCTAATCTGAATACTGATGTTGTAAATCAAATATCTAATAGTATGTTGAGGAAGACTGAATAGGATCAGGACTAAAAATATGATAAGATCCCTATATTTAATCAAAGGTCAGAAGTCAGAACATGGGGAAAAGGCAGAGTATTCTGGAAAATAAGAAACTGGTCAACAAAGAACCAGAATCTAAGACCTACTGTTTTCAGTCAAGTAAGTCTAGATCAATCACATGTTATGTTATTAGTTTCTAAATAATGCCAAATGCCCAGATGGCTCCATGTGCATTGATGTATGGTTATGAATATCCAGATGCTTGATATCATGTAGGAAATTTATCTTGATGACTAAATAAAATCCAGCTTTTTACCTAATATGTTGATACACAAAGGTACTGACTAATATAGCCATAAGATTTATCATTATGACTCAGATATACTATATGTCAAATATCCTCTTTCAAACCAAACAATTCCCTATACCAAAAGCTTGATAACACTGCCTATAGGCATGCTATCATCACAGAATAAAGTTACAACTCTTAGTCCTGAGTTTTGAATTTAATTAAAATGCTTTGATGACTCTCCATGTACTGAATTACTTGATTTAATATATATTAGGGATATAAATTATTAAGGCTATATGAAAACAGCCAAGTCTAGAGTTGTTGAGAGGATAAACTGTGATAATATATGTTAAAGTGCTGGTCAATAGTAAATGCTAAAAATGGAAAAATTAAAATTGATTTACTGAAATTTCAACAAATCATGCATGCATCCTATGGGCCAGTGGGCTGTAGTTGTCTATGCAACTACTACCAAGTGACCTCTTGTCCTACTTGGTGGTGAGGATGATTTACATCAGCAAGACACTTGTAGCTTCATGATGTGCACCTAAACATCAAATGATTGATTATTTTCTTTAAGTGTCTTGGGATCATATAATTTCAGTTAGAAAGCAAGTCACAGTCTATTAGCTCTTCCCTGGTCACATTTTGTTATTGTCCTTGTGGTCATTGCTGCTTTCCAATGACCATGTGAGTACCTGACCCATTTAATGCAACTGGCATCACCCAGATGCCCCAAACTTGAATTCCTTTGCTCTGTTAGAAATAACTATAATAGAGAAACTCACAGGTTTAGCATTATGGGATCAACTCAGTAGAAACTAATGGAGAAGTCAAAGCAGTTGCAGTTTTAGCAAGCACAGTATCATAGTCACATCCCTGATTTACAAATGTCCCTTCAATTCATTTGGGCTCAAACAATTACCTTTGTACTCACTGAGTATTTTCCCACTTTAAGTTCTACATGACTCTGTAACTAAATATCTGTATGTGTTTGTGTCATTTAAGGAAATGGGGATGGGGTACAAACTGATTCTTCAAGAAGAAAAAATACATGGCACAATTTTAAGTTTAAAAAAGGTTAAATGCACAATCTTGACTGTGTTCTGGTTTTAAAGTATTCACAGTGGCCAAGACATGGAAATAACCGAAGTACCCTTCGATAGATGATTGGATAATGAAGATGTCGTACATATATAAAATGGAATATTACTCAGCCATAAGAAAAGGTGATATACTTCCATTTACAACAAAATGGATGGATCTTTAGAATATCATGCTAAGCAAAAAAAGTCAGACAGGAGAAAAGGAGAAAATATGATTTCACTCATATGTGGGATATAAAAACTGAAAGTGACAAATGAACAAGACAAAAAAAACTCATAGACACAAACAACAATTTAATGGTTACTAAAGGGAAAGGAGGGCAGGGAAAGGGGAGGTAGATAAGGGTAAAGGGGGTCAAATATATGGTGATGGAAGGAAATTTTACTTTGGATGGTGAACACAAATTACAATATATATATGACATATTATTGAACTGTACACTTGAAAACTATATAATCTTATTAACCAATGCCACCCCAACAACCCACAAAAAAGATAAGATAAGATAAGATAAGATAAGATAAGATAAGATAAGATAAGCTGAGATAAGATGAGATAAGGTAAGGTAAGGTAAGGTAAGGTAAGGTAAGGTAAGGTAAGGTAAGGTAAGGTAAGGTAAGATAAAGAAGAACTGAAGGCTTTGGGGATAGTTTTCGTATGCAGCTGACAGACTCAAGATGGTCTCATTTTTATAAATCAAATTTGACAGGTGATTAATCTGTAATATGTACTAATTAAAATGCTTTGGAAAACAATTTCAAAAACTATATTAAAACACAGCTGAAAAGCAATATTTGAAAATTACCTGAGCATGAGCATCTCTAAATGCAAATGATGACACCCACTCATTGACAAATGAGATGTAAGCAATATGGGTAAAAATAAAGATTATTCTTATTCACAATGATGAAAAGGTAAATGGAATGATCTATTCCAGACACTTAATTTTTATAGCACTATTGGGTCCTCAATTAAAAGCTTTATAACTAGAGCAGCTCTCATCAGGGAGAGCAATCATTACATAGTGTATAATAAAAGGAACCTAGTCAGGCAGACTGGTTACATCAGCCATCAGGACAACTGCTACTATTGGTTAAGTTACCTGGTACATTACATCAATGTTTTCAGACAATTCATAACTGATCAACTTCCAAATGGTTTCCAGAGAAGTGTGAATTTTCGAACAAAATAGAGTGTAGTTTTCTAGAATGTGTTTAAAGTGAAAACCAGAATTCTGTTGTCAAATAGGTGTCGAAAAATTCTGGTTTAAATAAAGTAAAACCTTTTTAATTTTAATTAATAAGACTTTAATATTCATTGTGAATTGAAAACCAAAACTGTCTCCTTTCACACTTAGTCTGGACTCAGAGAGCCAAAATTGCACCTTGCTGTCTATACTAAAATGGCTTTGCTTTTTTATTTTCTTCATTAGCATTTCTTTCCTCTTCCAGAACTGTCAAAGCAAATGGTTTGATTGTTCATTACAAGAAAGTCCTGAAAGTCCCACCAACTCTTCAGTGGAAAGCATCCAACAGACAGTTTGAGTCCTAAGAGTCTGAATCCTCCCCTCAAAATTCACAAGTTGCTGCTTCCACCAGTTCTGGATGGTTGTATCATGATTCTTAGCCAATCCTAGTCAAACCTCCATGTTGAAATACCCACCATAAGCTGAATATCCAATTCTTAATCAATTCTGTCCTTACCTTCCCCACTTGGAGACACAGTCAAAGCTTTTTGAAGGAATGTGTCTAAACAATAAACCCAACTTTGTCTTATCTACAATTGTGGTTGGTGATATTTAGGGAGACTTCATGATAGAATCTTCTAAAGGGTAATATAGAGCACTACTTTCTAAATGTATTTGACCCTTCGACATGTATGCATATACAGGTACATGAATGCATATATGTATGTGTCTGTAAAACACCTCACATTGAAGCTCTTTTAGAAAAGCTGTTAGAGTGGACAGAATCTTGCACTAATATCAGGGAATCTGTGTTCCTGTTTCTATTCTAACTAGCATTCTTTGGGTAAATCTCTGCCCTTATCTGGGCTTTAACTTTCCTCACCTGTAAATCAAATGATAGGACTGGATGATCTCTGAAGATATGGTTGATTGCTAATCTTTTTTTTTTTTCTACGAGGGCACTCATGGTGAAAAATGTACAGATGTCTGAGTTGTAACATAAATAAGGCAGGTTGTAGATTATAAACAATTCCTGGCATGTTAGCATTTATCTCTCGCTCAAGAATAAGATAGAAATGTAAGCCAGTGAGTGATGTTATTACAAGGCCATACTTGAATCTATTTACATTTTTTACTAGTAGCCAAGTACTGGAAATACGTCACTAGTAAATAGTAACCTGGAGGCTGAGAACTACTGGTTTGAAACAAATTGGATCTGTGACTATAATATATCCAAGTAGTGTCAGGAAGAGCTACACTAATCCTAGAGAAATTCACAGAAAATAAATCTATTTTTCTTCTTTTAATAAATGTAATAATTGATTTTCTAAATCAATACATACCACATAGCTTTCTAAGGGAATCATAGCTGAAAAAATAAAATTCATACAATACTTGGTACTGATCTCAATTCTGGCAAATGCACAGCAACTCGTGACGACTGTTAAATGGAGCTTTGTAAACTCATTGCTCCTAATATTTTTCTGGACTGATGATTGAACACCTTCTCATTTGTAGGGTACTTTAATATTAAGTTAATTATTCCAATTTACATTTGTATAGCCTTTTACATTTTGTTGTACTCTTTTGCTTATATTCTTACTGAATCCATACAATAACTCTGAGATGTTGGTGAAGTTGGTGGTTATTTCCCTAATTTTAGAGATGGAGAAAGAGTTTCATAGAAGTAACTTTCTTAAAGTTACACAATAGAAGATCCAGGAGTCCAGCACAGATTTTCAGATTCCAATTCTTTATCTTTCTCCCCTAGAAATTTCTCTGTATCCTCACTCTTTAAGTACCAAAGACTTGTTAAATTCAATGGCCTTTTGATTTGTTTTTTCTTCTTTACTTTGTTTTTCTTTCTTCATCTTTTCATTCATTCAACAGATATTCAATGTTTGTTTATTCTTCCTTGATTTTTCTACCTCATTTGACATGTTAAGCATTCCTTTCTCCTTGTTCTCTCACAGTTTTGTGCTACTTGTCTGTCCTCTTCTCTGATTTTCTTTCCCTTCAGACCCTCTAAAGAATGTGTTTTCTTAAACTCTGACCTTGACATTCTTCCATTATTTTTGTGTACTTTGCCCTCTGGCAATTTCATTTTACTCTAAGGCTTCAATTATTATATCTGTATGGATATCACCTAACTCTCTTTCTCTAATACGAGAGTACAGATTTAATGCTATGGAATTTGAATAAAGTAGCAATTGCTTTCAGATTTTATTTTATTTTATTTTTTTTAAGGGATGATAAAATGAGAATCAAAAGTTTTCTGGTGGGGAGGTACCTTTTGAGCAGGACTTTAAATTCTGGAGTAGGATTTGAATATACAGAAATGGTAGAAAAAGTTTTCCAATATAGGAAACAAGTTGAACAAAAACACATTGGTGGGAAATGATACAGCGTGTGTGAGAAACAGCAAGCATTTTAATTTGCATCATAAAATGAATAATGAAGGACTGAGAATTAATGCTTCCTAAGAATTGGAAGGGTATTTTAAGTGAGTCATGGGAGTTTTCACTGTATTTAAACTAAAGATACTAGAAGGACCACCAGATTGAAACATACAGTAGGGAGCTATATATATGAAATTGGAACTGGAGAGAAATTTCACCACCACATTTACAGTATTACGTTATTACATGCCATCCAGTTAGTTTGGACTCCTGGCGACCTAAGAGTGAGTAAACAGTCTCATCACAGGGTTTGCAACATAAGACAAATAATAAAGATAATGATTGACAAAAAAAAAATGCAGCAATAATTTACCTTTGCCTTCTGCATAGTGTTTGGGTCCAACCCATATGTGCTTGGGTCCACAGTGTCGGTAATCACCAAATGTCTATGAAGTATAAGCTCCCTGTGGGTACAGTATTATACCTGGTCATTATTTAGTTTCTTGAGATAATGATCTGTGGACATTTCATATCCCCATCCTCAGCATTTAGTGTGGTACCCTGGAGTCAGTAAAGGGATAAATGATGTTTACTTAATTTCTGGCAACATTGCCTTTCTAAACACTCCTGATCTCTGATTTCTATGACGTTACACAGATATTTCTTGTGTCCAGTGGAAAGAACTCTAGTCTAGAACCCAATTTCAAGTGTTCTATTAATATCATCCTAACTAGTCCCATTATATCTCTTCGATGCCTAGACTACAGTTCAACACTCCAATCTGGGTGAGGTGCCCACCCTCTGAACTACTTTAGGACTCTGTGCACATCTCTATCGCACAACTTTTCACTATGCACTCAAATTCTTCATCTACGTGTCTATGTCTTCTACTGAGCTGTGAGACCCTTCCGGAAAAAGACTATGCATTTTACTTCTATATCCCCAGGCATGTGCCTAGGACACAGTAGGCACTGAAAATATCATCTAGTGAAAGTAGAAATAATTGTTGTAAAGTTTGTTTTAAATATCACTACTCACTCTTGCACTTATTGAATTTGTTTCCTATGTGCATGACCCTCTAGTATAGTTTGGTATCAAATGGATTCTGTCCTGAAATAGCTTTTCATTTACTAGAGGGGATGTGATGTAATGTGTACAAAAATTATATATATAATATATATTCGTTGACCTTTTAGTTTGTGTGTGTGTGTGTGTGTGTGTGTGTGTGTGTGTGAGTGTGTGTGTGTGTGCCTGTTCCAAGCAGGTGCTTTCGCTGCCCTCTAAAAGTCTTTCATTGCAGTTTGACATCCTGGATACTCAATACCTGGATGATTCCTGACTTCTCCAGATGTCATACCATCTTGTAATTATGGGCTAAGTCTCCCCTGTGTTCTAGAGATGCTGTCAAAGTCAACTCTGAATAACTTACTGTGACTTTTGAAAACAGTACAGCAAGTTCAGAATGATAGATTAAATGAAAAATCCCTGCCCAGTGCAAGAAGAATAAAGTTTCTTCTTGCCAAATCACTGCTGCTTGGGTTATTTTAGTCAAAATAAAGAATATGCACTCGTTGAGAACATGGTCTGGCTGGGGAAAAGCACCACAAACAGCTGTCCCCAGACCCTGAATCACATCTTTAAAAAAATATTTGAGCCATCTTATTTATTCATATTCATTCCCACTCCTTTCCCTGAGTTGTGGGCTTTGAACTCTCAAAAAACTTCCTTACATCTTACAAACTTCTAAACCCTACTGACGACCTCTCAACTTCTGTAGGAATAGATTTTCTGCAACTCCAAGTACAGCTCAGAATATGCTCTTGTCACATATACTAAAGTAAGTCACAAGGATAAGTGTACAATTCTTACAGGTTTATATGATATTTTCTATTTATTTTTTTCAGATAAGCTAGATCCATTTCCCTAAAGCCAAGTCACGAAGCAAATGTCAAGAGATTCAGATCATAGCTGTTCCATGCCCCCATTCCTCTTGATCACAAGTTCCCAATTTTCTTTTCAACAACAGGAATCTCTGCCAAGTCAAGACATTCTCATTTAATAGCCCAAACAAGTCTTTTCTTCCCTCTCTCCTGCTTTAAATATTCCAGGGATAGTTCAGATCCTTAGGACTCACTGAAGATCCCCTTGGTCACTCAAGCCTACAGTGAGTGAGTTCCCAAAACACTTATCAGCCATTGTATTCCAGTCATACTCCACCTTGCCAATCTCTGACTATTTGTTAAATTTGTATAAGACCTAAATGTCCAAAAAATACTTTAAGTCAAAAAATACTTAAAATCCTCACTGATCTCCCTCCTCAGTGGTGGAGCTGGCAAATGAGCATTCAAGAAGATGCTAGAGTAGTCCAAAGACAAACAGAGGTTTCTAACCTGGGATCCAAGACACTATGAATTTTCTAAAATTACAAGCATAATTTTCAGCTTATGGACATTATTTTCTCTGTAGTCTGCGTAGTTTCCATTTATTTCTGAAAATTATCTATGATCCCCAAAGAGTTAATAATTGTGGGGTTTATGTCTCCTGGCCTTATCAGGAAAGACTTGGTCTGTGGTTGTTTTCAGCTAAAAGGATGTTGTGATAAGTGGACATACATCTTTTATGACTTCTCAGGGAATGTGAAGGAGGAAATAGCTACAGATCCATGGATATCCTTAAAGAAAAGGACTGTGCTCAGAGCCTAGAAGTAGCATTATTATTATTGTTAGTATTTATTTTTGCATAATGACATGTTCATAGTGTTGGGGAATTTACAAAGCTCTTCTTATGCACCACCTCCATTCCTATTCTAACTCTGTCCTTTCTTCCATCTCTCCTGCTCCTTAACCTTGATTTGATTGATTTCTCTAGCATGATCTATCCTGAAGTCTGACAAAGGTTATCATTTTAAACAGATTAAAGCACAAATTTTGTTTGCAGTACCTTACTGGTGCAGCTGTTCTTTAAGAAATTTGGTTAGGAAGAACTGTAAAGCAAAATTTCTATTAACTTTTTACTTATTTTTTGTAGCTACTCCCATCCCAGTGTACAACATTAGTTTTTACTCAAAAGCCCCCATTAATTGCTCATTTTCAATTCATGGACCACCTTACATATTTCTGTGAAATCTCTGTTCGTATTTCTTAGCTACACATAGCATTGTGGGTTACAATGTAATGTCTATTTCTAACAACATTCTACATTCTACGTTCTTGGACTTTTGTAGTATTTGTTTCAATGTCTTTTAGCACATATGTCTTTTTTTTTTTTCTCTGTGCTCTGGCAGGCATCTTTCCTTTCATTTGGTAAGTGAATAAAGAAAAGCACAGAAAGCTCAGACAACTTGCTAAAGATCCAGCAGGGTTGGAAACAAAAATCTTTTCTTGCCCCACATGCCCCCAGATTACACCAAATCCCACTGCTTCTCCTGACTGAATAAATTAAGCACCGAGGTTCCAATGGTTATTGCTGATGAATGAAAAACTAGGATGGGTAGCTTTTTAAGGTCTTATCTAGTGAGAGAATCTTTGGTTAGTTGGTCAAAGCCTGAAGGTGGAAAATTAGCTGGACACCGATTCTTCTTAGGAAATATCCACTGATAGTAGATTGATGTTTGTTAAAACTGGGTGAATTTTGACTCATTACTTTTCTAACAACCCACAGACATACAGTTAGTAAACACTAGCTTTCCCTATACTATTGACATTTTGTATGATTTGATAGATAATCTAAATAAGATTTAATGGAGTCAGCTTAAACTTTTAAACATTGCTGGTTTCAATCTAGGGTACAGCTAGAAAGTTGAGTTTATACAGATGTCTGCCAGCTGTTCTGCTGTCCCCTATTTAATTCCATAATCACCTGTTACTGTCAATAGTAAAGTCATATTTTTTTCACTTTCTTCTTAAATTCTCATGAATTCTTTAAAGAATATCAGACACATGCCATAAGCAATGACTTAGAATTGTTACAAAGCCTAATATTTCACACAAATTAAGTGAGGGAAAGGATTAGAAAAGTGCTATATTGGTGCTTCTGACAAGAAGTGTACTTAGAGGTAATATAATCTCATCCCACACATCAAGTGACCTAAAACCTAAAGGTAATGAAATTGTCAGGTCCTGAATGAATTAGTTAATAATTTAAAAACTATTCACAGAACTGTTTAGAAAAAAATGAGATGTTATATTTTTGGAGGACAGCAATTCCTAGTCAAGAATAATATTCGGCCTTGGGTAGACCTTCCCTCTAAGGGCATTTGTTCAAGAAAATCCATTTTTTTTGCAATGAATAGAATTCAATAGATTCTTAAAAAACGACTTACACAAAATAATTGTATCAAATTACATAAGCACTACATTATTGAGTACTCCTGGCGTGTGTGTGTGTGTGTGTGTGTGTGTGCGCGCGCGCCCACATGATTTGAAAAAAAAATGCCCTATAAATCAATATAGGGATGGCTGAAACGTTTTTTTAAAAATTCCTTTGTCTGGTTCTTTTGATTATATGTTAGTAGAAAGTATAAAAAATATCAGGAACTGATGGAGTTTCTTCCCTCCGATTCGTTTGTGGATACTGTCTGATCCTAGTTTGAAAGATGACTCATTACTTGAGTTTTTGAAATTGTTCTCATCTACTAAATTTTATTCCTTTCAGTAAATGTCATTTGTCAAATACATAACAAATGTGATTTTATTTTTACACCTTGGTAAAACTTTCCACTTGAATAAATTCACAAATCAGGGGTGGGGGAAGATATTAGATAATGCAGTCTAATTCGGGGTCAAAAATATGGTTATTAATACTTCAATGGATTTGAAAAATTAAGAAATAAAAGCCATAGTTGAAGTACAACACTCCATGTCTCAAAAAGATACAGATAAAAGCTTCTTGCCTATAGGAAAATACCAGGAAAGTATTGCCTAGTAGACTCAGAGAAACAGCTCTGTTAGAATGGAACAAAAGACTCTGGAGCTATTTCTTACCACTCACCTGAGCTCAATAAGAAACCAGAGTCAAACAAAAAGGAAAAAAAAGTCCAGGACAAGATGGCGTCACTGATTAATTCTACCAAACACTTAAAGAAGAATATCATTGTTTCTCAAGCTCTTCCAGAAAAAAAGGAGGAATACTTCTAAACTCATTTTTATGAGGCCAGCATTACCCCAATACCAAAGCTAGCGAAAGATTCTATAAGAAAAGAAAATTACAGGTCAATATCCCTGATGAACATTGATGCAAAGTTTCTCAACAAAAATATTAGCAAACCAAATTCAGAAATACATTAAAAAGATCATACGACATAATCAAGTATATATTCGATGAGTGCAAGGAAGGCTCAACATCCACAAATCAATAAATGTGATATACATTAACAAAGTGAAAGATAAGAATCACATGATCACCTCAATAGATAACAGAAAAAAAATTGACAAAATTTAAAGTACTTTCATGATAAAAACTCTCAGGAAACTGTGTACTGAGGGACTGTTCCTCAACATAATAAAGGCCTTATATGACAAACCCACAGCTAACTTCATATTCAGTGGGAAAAGCTGAAAGCTTTTCCTCTGTCAGGAACAAGACAAGAATGCCCAGTCTTGCCACTTTTTTTCAACATAGTTTGTAGACATTCTAACCAGAGAAATTGGGGAAATAAAGAAATAAAGGACATCCAAATTGGAAAGGAGGAAGCAAAATTGTCTCTTTTTGAAGATGGCATAACATTATACGTTGAAAACCCTAAAGACTCCATAAA
>NW_024348530.1:347460-394200 GCF_902729225.1 Pteropus medius
CCATTTACAATAGCATCATAAAGGATAAAATATTAGGAATAAATTTAATCAAGGAGGTGAAAGATCAGTTCACTGAAAAGACATTAATGAAAGAAATTAAAGAAGACAAATAAATAGAAAGATATTATGTGCTCATGGATCAGAAGAACTAATACTGTTAAAATATCCACACTACAAATTCAATGCAATTCTTACTAAAATTCCAATGGCATTTTTCACAGAAATAAAACAATTTAAAATTTTGTATGGAACCACAAAAGACCCTCAAAGCTCAAAGCAATCTTGAAAAAGAAAAACAAAGGAGGATGCATCATATTTCCTTTCTTTCAGCTTATAATACAAAGCTATAGTCATCTAAACACTGTGGTATTGGCATAAAAGCAAATACATAGTTCAATGGAACAGAATAGAAAACCATAAATAAACCCACACATTTATGGTTAATTAATTTACAACAAAGGAACCAAGAATATACAATGGGGAAAGAATAGTCTCTTCAATAAATGGTGCTGGAAAAACTCTAGAGCCACATGTAAAAGAATAAAAATGGAACCTTATCCTACGCTGTACACAAAACTCAACTGAAAATGGATTAAAGACTTTAATGTAAAGTCAGAAGCCATAAAGCTCAATAAAACAAATAATCAAACAAACAAAAAACAGGGTCTTGGTGATGATATTTTGGATTTGACACCAAAAACAAAGGAAACAAAAACAAAAATAATCAAGTAGGACTACTAAAAAGCTTCTTCACAGCAAAGGAAACCATCAACGAAATAAAAGGGCACTCTATAGAATGGGAGAAAATCTTTGTAAACCACATATCCAATAAAAGATTAATATCCAAAATATACAAGGAACTCATACAGCTCAATAACTACAAAATATAACACAATTAAAAATGGGCAAAAAAGCTGAATAAACATTTTTCCCAAAGAAGACATGCAAATGGCCAAGACGTTTATGAAAAGATGCTCAACATCATTAATTATCAGAGAAATGCAAAACCACTATGAGATATCACCTCACACCTGTTAGGATGTATATTAACAAAAGACAAGAGATAACAAATGCTGGCAAGGATGTGGAAATAAGTGAACCCTTGTCCACTGTTGATGGGAATGTAAACTGGTACAGAGACTATGGAAAATATGGAGTTTCCTCAAGAAATTAAAAATAGAACTGCCATATAATCCAACAATTCCACTTTTGGGTTTATATTCAAAGGAAGTGAAATATCTATACTCCCATCACTCCCATGTTCATAGGAGCATACTCACATTAGCCAAGGTATGGAAACAAACTAAATATCTGTGGATAGATTAATGGTTTTATATATATAAAAAAGAAGGAAATTCTGTTATTGTCAACATAGATAATAAAGATGAACTGAGAGGGCATTATGTAAAGTGAAATAAGCTAACAAGAAAAAGAGAAATAATGCATGATATCATATATATGTGGAGCCTAAAAAAAGAGTTAAACTATAGAAACAGAGACTAGAAAAGTGGTGTTGGGGCTGGGGCGTGGGTAGAGGAAACAAGAAAAGTTTGGTAAAAGAGTAAAAGTTTTAGTTATAAGATGTATAAGGGCTGAGGATCTAATGTGTAGCTGATAACATTAAGTTATATAATTACAATTTGATAAGAAAGTACAATTTAAATGTCACTATAAATTCAAAAAGCAAAAAAAGTTAAATATGCGAGGCAATGGATGTGTTAACTCAATGAGAATTATTTCACAATGTACATGTATATCAAATTGTCATATTGTACAAATTAAATATCTTTCAATTTTATTTTTCAATTCTACCTCAATTTTTAAAATCTCTCTCTCTCTCTCTCTCTCTCTCTCTCCACACACACACCACACACACACACACACACACACACACACACACCACAGAGGGCAAAGGCCCATGTCTAATTGCAGTATCTATTTTAAGAGCTGTATGACTGGAACGATTTTAATGATCTATGGAAACAAAAGCTTTCACCCAGAAAAGCCATAAAGTTGCATTGAAATTAGGAACAAAAGAATTTAAAAGTTTGGAATTAGAATCTCTAAGTATTTGCATTACATATAGTATTTTAGACTTGGTTCACTCAAAATTTTAGTTCCTCTTTTAGATATTATTGAATGAGCCAACCACCTGATAAAGGACTTGTATACATGCAGTATACAGTATATAACTATACTGGAGTTCAATTAAAAAATAAAATATATTGTTTCATTCAGTTAAACATGAGATTTTAACAGTCTCATACACTTGGATGGCTATTTCAAGATATCTAATGTAAAGAAGAGATAGTCTTTTGCTCAATACTATACTAAACAGAAGATGTTAAGACAATCATTCTCAAATCTAAAGTAAAAATACTTTTTTCTCTTAGTTCACCTGGCTACAAATAAGGCCAAGTTCATAGGTCCAGTTGTTATAATGGCTAATCAGTTTCTCTCTAGTCCATCCCCACTATTATTGTCTCAGTCGGTAATCTTGATTTTGGCCAATGAAATGCTATCTGTCATGGAGGGACACATGCACGTGGGTGGGTGGTTCAAAAAAAAATTCTTCTTCATGGTTAGAACAACTCAAGATACATGTACATGCTCTACTGAGGCTAGATTCATAGAGCAACTTCATATATATAGGACTGCACAAAATAGTTTATGGTAAAGAGTCTTTTTTAAAGGAAAATTCCTTTCAGCTTTCAAGAAACAGGACCCAAGAATACTTGCTGCAAAAGTAAAACGAGTAAAAATAGACATCATTCATACTCATGATGTCCTTGTGGACCTGGAGCTACAAAGCTGATGCAGAAGAAAACAGTCATTTCAACATAATCAGTGTTGTTTTTTAAAATCCTAGCATCTGCATTAACAGAACCAGTGAAAAATACGAGAATGTTGATAAGTGAAATGATCTCTACAATTTGTATGCCTTATGAAGCTCGATTACATCTTGATTTGCATTCACTCTATATAAGTTGCTAATTTCAGTAGTGTGTCTAGTCAATGTGGCTGAAGGAACTACATTCTTTGTCATGTCAACAGAGTAGTCTACTAAATGTGCTCTCTATAGTGTTGGTTTCTTTTCCAGTGCAGTGCAGTCTATCTGTAATGTAAGGTAATTTAGTTACCTGCTGCTGCTGCTGCAAGAAGTTATCACAGACTTAGTGATGTAAAACCACAAGAATGTATTATCCTTTAGCTTTATTGAGGTATAATTTCTATACCAAAAATGTACTCACATTTTATATATATATATATATATATATATATGTATATATATATATATATATATATATATATATGTATATATATATTAATGGTTTTGGGCATATGATTTACACTCGTGATACTGCCACCCCAATCAAGGTACTAAACATATCATCATCTCCAAGAATTCCCTATTCTTTTTGGTGTTTGTTTCTTGTGGTAAGAACACTGAACATGACATCATCCTCTTAACATATTTGAAATTTCACAGTAGTGTATTGTTAATTATAGGTACTCTGTTGTACAGCTGATCTCTAGAAAGTATTGATCTTGCATAATAGAAACTTTATACTCATTGAGCAACATTTCCTCATTTTCTCCTTACCCCAACACTTGGCAACCACTGCTCTATTCTCTGCTTCTATGAGTTTGACTATTTTAGATACCAAATATAAGTAGAAATATGCAGTGTTTGTCATTATATGATTGGCTTATTTCACTTAGCATAATGCCTTCTAGGTCCATCCATGTTGTTGCAAATGGCAGGATTTCTTTTTTTAAGATTGAATAATATTTCATTGTATGTATAAGCTATATATTTTTTATTTATCTGTCAAAGTATATGTGGGTTGTTTCCATATCTTGGCTATTGTGACTAATACTGCAATGAACATGGAAATGCAGATATCTCTTTGAGATCTTGACTTAAATTATTTTGGATATACATTCAGGAGAGGGATTGCTGTATCATATAGTAGTTTTATTTGTAATATTTTGAGGAAGATATGTAGTGCTTACTATAGTGGCAATGCCATTATACATTCCCATTGACAGTGTACAAAGGTACTAATTTCTCCACATCCTTACCAACACTTGCATTTATCTCTTAAGAGTTCTTCTGTTTGTTTATTTTTAATAGCCTTCCTAAGAGGTGTATAGTGATATCTAATTGTGGTTTAGATCTGCATTTTCCTGATGATTAGTGACAATAAATATCTTTCATATACCTGGTGGACATTTGTGTGCCTTCTTTGAAAAAATGTATATTCAAGTCATTGACTAATTTTATAAATCAAGTTAGAGAGAGGTTGGAGAAACATAATGGAGTGAGAGACATCCCCAGATCTCTCCCCATAAAAAACAAAAACAAAAACAAACAAACAAACAAAAAACAATAAGCCGAACATCTAAAATTCAACAAAAAAATACTCAACTGCACACCAGTATGTCTAAGCGTGGAATCTGTGCATAAGAGATACCACAGGATAGAACCCAGGGTGTTGGGCAATGGAGTGGGAGAAAGAAAGAAGCTGCCTCTCACAGCCACTGGAGTTCCCTGTAAAAAGACGGGGAGCGGGAGAAGGTGCAGTGAGTACCCTGAACAGCTCTGCCTAGGAAAACTGTGAGTTCCATGCAGCCAGCGGCAGGGCTAAGTCATCAGGACAGAAAGCAGAGAAGCAAGATGGCAGACAAACAACAGTTGATTTTTACTGGCCACAGTTGCAAAACACAAGTTGAGCCGCAGCCAGCATCCCATAAGCCAGAGAGTCCCTCCCCTCCATATATCCGAGACCGAACAACGCAGAGACCCAGGAGAATCTCACGAAACGTTACCAAAACTGTTGCTAATACTGAGAAGGACTGAGACTGAGGGTAGCGGGAGTGATTAAACATCTATAAGGAAAAAAAGGCATCATTAAAGCTTTATATAAAGCAGGGATCCAAGCAGCTTAGACTCCACCTACTGGCAACCAAAAGTAAAGGACCTTTGCAACAGGCTAAGGAGAGACCTTTATGTAATAAATCTTCCTTCCGGAGGCGGGGGGGAAGCAGAATAGACTTCCGTTAATGCTCAGGCAGAGAAATAGTCCATTAAACACCATGAACAACCAAGGTGAAAAGGCATCTCAGAAAGAAAGAGAAAAATCTCCAGAAAATAAACTTACAGACATAGAAATATGCGACTTCAATGACAGAGAATTCAGGATGGTACTTCTGAAAAAACTCAGTGAGTTCCAAAACGATTCATATCAACAATTTTAGGAATTGAAAAAACAAATAGATGAACAGAATGAGTTCTTTAGCAAGGAGATTGAAACCTGCAAAAAGAACACAATAGATCTTCTAGAGATTAAAACAACAACAAAAACAAAACAAAACAAACAAAAATAAAACACACACACACTGCAAGAGTTGAAAAATGAAATAGCAAGCTTGGGAAATAGAGTCTACCAAATGGAGGGAAGGATCAGTGATATCGAAGACAGAAATCTAGAAATAAATTAATAAGGAAGAAGAGAGAAAATGAAGAATGAGAAAAAAAATGAAAGAGAAATACAAGAACTAGCTGACACCATCAGGAGAGGAAACATAAGAATAATGGGCATTATTGAAAGCAAGGAAAAAGAAACAGGGATTAGAAAGCATTTTCAGACAAATAGTTGATGAGAATTTCCCAAATCTAAAGAATGAGCTGGAACTTGGAATTCAAGAAGTCAACAGAACACCCAATTATCTCAACTCATAAAGGCGTTCACCAAGACACATTGTATTAAAATTATCAAAAATCAATGACAAAGACAGAATTCTCAGAGCAGCCAGGGAGAAGAAAACAGTAACTTATAAAGGAAAACCCATTAGATTATGGTCGGACTTCTCAGCATAAACCTTACAAGCTAGAAATGGATAGAATCACATATTCAAAATATTAAGTGAAAGGAAACACCAACCTAGAATAATGTATCCAGCTAAGCTCTCCTTTAGATATGAAGGAGATATAAAGGCCTTTCCAGACATACAAAAATCGAGGGAATTCTCCACTACGAGGCCTGCACTACAGGAAATACTGAAAGAGGTCATCTCACCTAAAACAAAATGCCAAAAAAAATACATAATTAGAAGTAAGGTGTCTAGCAGGCAGAGAGAAGCAGAGGGGTGTGACCCTTACTATGAATGGGGCATTATAAGATTAAACAATAAAAAAGATTTGCTATAACAAGATAGTAATGAACGTTCAGCATACACAGGGACGAATTGAGACAAAAGTGACTGAAAAGGGGAGGATTCAAAGACCCAAATTCACAAAGGGGAATGGAGGTAAGGCACAAGCAGAAGAAAATGGACAAGTGTATATATATATATATATATATATATATATATATATATATATACAAATACACATATACATATACATACATATATATATATAATTATCCTTTACATATTTATAATGGTAACCACTAACCAAAGATTCAGAACTGAAGTATTTAACATAAAACAAGAAGAACCATAGGGAAAACCCACAAAAGCCAACCAAAATTAATAGAACAGAAACACAAGGACAAGGGAGCAAGGGAAACACCAAGCTATCAGAAAGCAAAAGATAAAATGGCTTTAAGAAGACTTCATATTTCAATAACCACCTTAAATGTAAATGGACTGAACTCACGAATAAAAAGGCAGAGAGTTCCAGAATGGATCAATAAACAAAACCTATTCATATGCTGCTTCCAGGAGACACATCTCAGCTCCCAAGACAAATATAGACCCAAAATGAAAGAGTGGAAAATGATAGTCCAAGCAAATGGCATTCAGAGAAAAGTGGGAGTAGTGGTACTATTATCGGATGAAATAGACTTCAAAATAAAAAAGGTAACGAAAGATACTGAGAGACACTTCAAATTGATAAAATGAATCATGAACCAAGAAGATATAACACTTATTAATATCTATGTTCCCAGTCAGGGTCCCCTGAAGTATGTAAAGCAATTACTAACAGAACTAAAGGGAGAAACACTATTGTAGTAGGGAACCTAAATACACCACTGTCAGATATGGACATATTATCCAAACAGAAAATCAATAGGTAAGCAACATCCTTAAATAACACAGTAGACAAACTGGACATAATTGATATTGACATAGCCTTTCATCCACAAACAGCTGCTTATACATACTTCTCTAGAGCACACCGAATATTCTCAAGGATTGGCCACATACTGGGACACAGAGATAGCCTCAACACATATAAGAGGTATGAAATCATACCAACCATCTTCTCTGATCATAATGCTTTGACACTAGAGATCAACTGCAAAAAGAAAGCAAGAAGAACCACAAATACATGGAGATTAAACAACATGCTACTGAAGAATAACTGGGTCAGAGAAGAAATAAAATGAGAGATCAAGAGATACTTAGAATCGAATGATAATGACAGTACAACATATCAAAACTGTTGGGACACAACGAAGCGGTCATAAGAGGAAAGTTTATATCATTACAGGCCTATCTCCAAAAACAAGAACGAGTCCAAATAAACAACCTAATGCTTCATCTCAAAAAAAAACAAAAAAACAAAAAACAGAAAAGGAAGAACAAATGAAGCTTAAAATCAGCAGAAGGAAAGAAAGAATTCAAATTCCAGTAGAAATAAATGAAATTAACAACAACAACAACAATAACAAAACAATAGCAAAAATAAATGCAACAAAGAGTTGGCTATTTGAGAAGGTTCATAAAACTGACAAATCCCTGGCTAGACTCACTAAAGGAAAAAGATAAAAGATACAAATAAAATCAGAGATGAAAGAGAAGAAATTATGACAAACACTGCAAAAATACAAAGGATCATACAAGAATACTATGAAAAAGTATATAACATCAAATTTAATAACCTAGAAGAAATAGACCAGTACTTAGAGAAATATAACTTTCCTAGACTGAATCAAGAAGAACTTGAAAATCAAAATAGACTGAACAGCAGTTCGAAATTGAAACAATTATCAAAAACGATCTTCCTGATTGTTCTTTCTCTCCTCTGGCTCGACAGCTAGACATCACATTAACGTTAACTGCATTCCCTATGCCGTGCTCCCCATCCCCATGACCATCTATGAACCACTAATTTATACTTTAACCCTTCACCCTTTCTCTCAGCCCACCAACCCACTCCTCTCTGGCCATCACCAGATGGTCCTCTATATTTGTGAGTCTATATTTGATTAGTTTGTTCTTTTTGTTCCTTAGATTCTGCATATAAGAAAAATCATATGGTATTTATCTTTCTCTGTCTGACTTATTTCACTCAGCATAATAACCACTAGGTCCATCCATGTTGTTGCAAATTGTAGGACTTCGTTTTTTAATGGCTGAGTAAAATTTCATTGTATATATTAACCATAACTTCTTTATCCAATTATCTGTTGATGGGAATTTCAGTTGCTTCCATATCTTGGTTATTGTAAATTGTGCTGCCATGTACATAGGGATGCATAGATCTTTACGAATTATTGTTTTGGTTTTCTTTGGATAAATATCCAAAAGTGCAACTGCTGGGGCAAAAGGTATATCAATTTTTAATTTTGGGGGAAACCTGCAGACTGTTTTCCATAGTGGCTGTACCAATTTGCAATCCTACCAACACTGTATGAGAGTTCCCTTTTCTTCACATCATCAGCAGCACTTGTTTTTCTTTGATTTATTGATGATAACCATTCTGACATGTGTGAGGTGATATCTCATTTGTGGTTTTAATTTGTATTTCTCTGATGATTAATGACCTTGAACATCTTTTCATGTCTATTGTCCATCTGTATTTCCTCTTTGGAGAAATTTCTGTTCAGGTCTTCTGCCCATTTTTTAATTGTATTGTTTGATTTTTTGTTGTTGAGTTCTTTGAGTTCTTTATATATTTTGAATATTAACCTCTTATCAGATGTATCATAGGCGAATCTTTTCCCAATCCGTCAGCTGTCTTTTTGTTTTGTTGATGGTTTCCTTTGCTGTACAAAACTTTTTAGTTTGATGTAGTCTCATTTGTTTATTTTTTCTTTTGTTTCCCTTGCCCAAGGAGACATATCCAAAAAGACATTACTGTTAGCAATATCAGAGTTTACTGTCTATGTTTTCTTATAGTTTTATTGTTTGGCCATTTTAATGATGTTAATTCTTTCTACCCATGAGCATGGTATATGCTTCCATTTATTTGTATCTTCTTCAATTTCTTTTTTCAATGACTTACAATTTTCTGAGAACAAGTCTTTTACCTCCTTGGTTAATTTGGTTCCCAGTTATTTTATTGTTTTTGATGCGATTATAAATGTGATTGCTTTTTTAATTTCTTTTTCCAAAAGTTCATTATTGGTGTACAAAAATGTAACTGACTTCTGAAAATTTTGTATCCTGCTACATTACTGAATTCATTGATCAATTCTAACAGTTTTTGGATGGAATCTTTAGGGTTCTCTCTCTATAGTATCATGTCATCTGCCAATAACGAGAGTTTTACTTCTTCCTTTCCAATTCAAGTAACTTTTATTTCTCTTTTTTGTCTTATTGCTGTGGCTAAGCCTACCAATACAATGTTGAAGAGGTGTGGTGAAAGTGGGCATCGTTGTCTTGTTCCTGATCTTAAAGAAAACAATTTTAGGTTTCCTCATTGGGTATGATGTTAGCTGTACATTTGTCATATATGGCCTTCATTATGTTGAGGTATGTTCTCTCAATTCCCCCTTTGCTGAGAGGTTTTTTTTTTCTTCTTCCCATAAATGGATGCTGGATTTTGTTGAACACTTTTTCTGCAACTATTGATATGATTGTATGTTTTTTATCTTTCAATTTGTTAATGTGGTGTGTCACAATAATTGATTTGTGGATATTGTACCAACCTTGCATCCCAGGAATAAATCCAACTTGATCATGGTGTATGATATTTTTAATGTATTGAGGAATTCGGTTTGCTAATATTTTGTTGATGATTTTTGCATCAATATTCATAAGAGATATCAGCCTATAGTTTTCTTTCTTTCTTTTTTTTAATGCCTTCATCTTGTTTTAGAATGAAGGTAATGGTGGTCTCATAAAAGGAGTTAGGGAGCCTTCCCACTTTTTGAAATTTTTAGAATAGTATGAGAAGAATAGGTGTTAATTTTTCTTTGAATGATTGGTAAAATTCACCTATGAAGCCATCTAGTCCAAGACTTTTGTTTTTTGGGAGGTTTTTCAATACTGATTTGATTTTGTTGGTGGTAATCAGTCAGTTCAGTTTTTCTGTTTCTTCTTGACTCAGTTTTGAGAGCTTGTATGTTTCTAGGAATGTATCCATTTCTTCCAGATTGTCCAATTTGTTGGCCTATAACTGCTCATAGTATTTTCTTATGATCCTTTGTATTTCTATGGAGCCCATAGTTATTTCTCCTTTTTCATTTATGATTTTATTTATTTGAGTCCTCTCTCTTTTTTCCTTGATGAGTCTGGTTAAGGGTTTGTCAGCTTTGTTTATCCTTTCAAAGAACCAGCTCTTGGTTTCATTAATCTTTTGTATTGTTTTTCTAGATTGTTTATTTCTTCTCTGATCTTTATTATTTCCTTCCTTCTACTCATTTTGGGCTTTGTTTGCTAATCTTTTTCTAGTTCCTTTAATTGTAAGGTTAGATTGTTTATTTGAGCTTTTTCTTTTTTCTTGAGGTAGGCCTGTATTGCTATGAATTTCCCTCTTAGGACTGCTTTCGCTGTGTTCTATAGATTTTGAGTCATTGTTTTCATTTTCATTTGTCTCTAGGTATCTTCTGATTTCTCCCTTGATCTCGTTGTTATACCATTCATTGTTTAGTAGCATGTTATTTAGCCTCCATGTGTTTGTATATTTTCCAGTTTTTTTCTTGTAGTTGATTTCTAGTTTCATACCGTTACGCTTGGAGAAGATGGTTGAAATGATTTCAATCTTCTTAAATGTATTGAGACTTGTTTTGTGTCTTAATATGTGGTCCATCCTGGAAAATGTTCCATGTGCACTTGAGAAGAATGTATATTTTGCTGCTTTTGGGTGAAATACTCTGAAAATATCTATTAAATCCATCTGATCTAGTGCGTCTTTTAGGCCCATTATTTCCTTGTTGATTTTTGTTTTTTTGGCTGGAAGATCTGTCCATTGTTGCCAATGGAGTGTTAAAGCCTCCTACTGTGAGTGTATTACTGTTGAATGCTCCTTTTAATGTCAGTCAATAATTGCTTTATGTATGTAGGTGTCCCTGTGTTGGGTGTGTATATATTTACTAAGGTTATGTCCTCTTGATTTATCGACCCCTTTATCACTATGTAATACCCTTCTTTGTCTCTTATTATAGCCTTTCTTTAAAACTCTATTTTGTTTATATAAGTATTGCTACTCAGGTCTTTTTTTTTTTTAATTTCCATTTGTTTGAAATATCTTTTTCCATTCCTTTACTTTCAGTCGGAGTGTCATTGATTTGAAGTATCTTATAGACAGCATATTCATAGGGCTTGTTTTCTTATCAGTTTGGCTACCATATGTCTTTTGATTAAAGCATTTAATCCATTTACTTTTAAAATGATTATTGATAAGTACATAGTTACTGCCATTTTATTATTCGTATGTAGTTTTTCTTTTTTCTTTCTTTCTTTATTTTTTTTTTACTCCCTCTTTTCTTACAGAAGTCCCTTTAACATTTCTTGTAATACTGGCTTGTTGATGATGAATTCCTTAAACTTTTTCCTCTCTGGAAAGCCCTTTATCTTACCTTCTATTTTAATCGTAAGCCTTGCTGTGTAGAGTATTCATGGTTGTAGATTCTTGTTTTTCATAACTTTGAATATTTCTTGCCAGTCCATTCTGGCCTGAAAAGTTTCCATTGAAAAATCAGCAGACATTCTTCTAGGGGTACTCTTGTAAGTAACTAGCTGCCTTTCTTTTGCTGCTTTTAAGATTCTCTGCTTTTGAATTTTGGCATTTTAATTATGATGTGTCCTGGTATGGGACTGTTTGAATTCCTCTTGTTTGGGACTCTTTGTGCTTCCTGGATGTGTATGTCTAATTCCTTTGCCAGGTTAGGGAAATTTTCTGTTATTATTTCTTAAAATTTTCTCAATCTCTTGCTCTTGCTCTTCTCCTTTGGGTACTCCTACGATGAGGATATTGTTATGTTTCATGTTGTCCCAGAGGTCTCTTAACCTATCCTCATTTTTTCAATTTCTTTCTTTTGGTTGTTCAGATTGGGTGTTTTCTGCTACATTGTCTTTCAGTTCACTGATTTGATCTTCTGTTTCATTCCATCTATAGTTGAATTCTTCTAGTGTATTTTTCATTTCAGTTATTGTATTCTTCATTTCTGTCTGTTTTTTTTTAAATGGTTTCTACATCTTTTTTTATGCTTATTATCTCTCTGTTGAGGTTCTAATTGAGCTCATCCATTCTCCCCATAAGTTCATTGAGAATCTTTATAACCATTATTTTGAACTCTGCCTCTGGTGGGTTGCTTGCCTCCATTTCATTTAGCTTATTTTCTGGAGTTTTTTCCTGTTATTTTATTTGTGGCATGTTTCTTTGTTTTCTCATTTTATTAGCCTCTTTGTGTTCATTTCTATGTGTCAAGAATGTTTGTTTCATCTCTCGGCCTTGGTCAGATGGCCTAATGTGGAAGATGTCCTGTGTGGCCCAGTGGCACACTCTCCCTGATCCCCTATGCTGGGGCTTCTGAACATGATTTCTGTGTGGGTTGTGTGTGACCTTCTGTTGTCGCCAAGACTTTATTGTTGTTAGTACATCAGTGGTTGGGATTAATACTCAGGCTAACTAATTGTGGGAATTGGCTGCACCTACTGGATAAGAGTTGCTGTGTGGGGCTGACCTCACTGAATGGGATTTGCCCTAGCAGGCTTGTGTACTTGTTGCAACCACCCTTTGTATGTACCACTAATGGGGCTAGTCAGGAGTTGCTCCATTGTGGTCTGGTGACAGCCTTTGGATATTTTGGTTTTGTGGTCCCTTGGGAGGGGCTCCCCAGTAGGCCAAGGTCAGCACTGCATTTGATTGCTCAGGGCTACCTGGTGGGAACTACAAAGTAATCTGCAGCTCTTTGTTGCCTATGCTGGATCTATAGGTATGTAGAAAAGACAATGCTGTAGGCAGTAGTTCAGTTATCCCCCATCCCTGAACTAGGGCAGTTTAGCAGAAGGACCAGTGTTCTTTCAGGTCTGACACTGCCTTTCAGTTGCCCATAAGTCTCTGAAACTAGATGAGCCTCTAGGTGATATGCGTGTTGGGTGGTACAGGGAACCCGGGAATCTCCTGGGTCTATAGAGTAAATTTCCCCCTGTCACTGCAATATCAGCTTACATGCCAGTGCTGTCTCCGTGGCTCCTTGTACAAATTTCTGATTGTAGCACGGTCAGCTGCTGTCCATCTCGGGCCTGCAAACACCTGAGCTCTGTTTAAGAATTACTGAGGTATGTGGCTTGAGTTTGTAGCCTGCCATCAAAAGTTTCTCCTGAGTGAATGGGCTTTGTGTGGGCCATATGAACTGAGTGCTATTTTTTACTGCTAATTCATGACCAAAGGAAAGCACAAGATAGGACTCAGTTGCCTGGGAGCAGGCTTGCCACAAGTAATTTGTTGGTTAGTTGGAGTGTTGTCCCAGTGAGGCATGGGACCATCAGGTTTATATAGCACCAGATTTACTGCCAGCTTTGGTACTGCGGGCTCCCACCAAAGTCACATATCACTGGGAGACCTACTGCCATCTCTGATGGGCCCACAAAACCCCTGTGAACTGCCCAAAGGATACTGTATCTCATGCTGGCAGCAGTGATCTTTTCATCATTGTGTTCCCTGAACTTTGCTCACATCACTGGCCAAAGTCTGTTGAGTATGCAGAATGTGCCACCCCAGCTAGTGGCAGGGCAGGGGCAGCTGCCTGTCAACATGCTGCAGGCACTTTGTGGACTGGATGGGGCAGGATCTCAGGTAGTCAAGGGCTGTCAGGCCAATACAACCTCAGTTTTCTACAACTTCTGTGCCTGTGCCTTCCCACAGTAGTCACAGATCACACGGAGATAAGCTGCCACCTGGGGTGGGTCCACAGACCCCCATCCTCTCAAGAGATATTAGGCTCATCCAGGGCAGGAAGTGGTCTGCCCATAACTGTTTTCCCTAAGATGCACTCATTACTCTAGCCAAAGTCTGTTGTCTGTACAGAATGTGTAACCCCAGAGAAGGGCAGGGCGGGGAAGGCTGTTTGTCAATGGGCTCATGAACTTTGTGGCTTGGATGAAGCAGGATCTCAGGGAGACAAGAGCCATCAGGCCGATTTGGCCTCAGTTTTGCTGAAACTTCTGTGCCCGGGCATTCCTGCTGTAGTCACAGACACAGTGAGTCCAGCTGCCATCTTGGGTGGTCTCTCAGAGTCCTGCACTCCCCAGATGCACTATTACAACTCTTACAGGTAGTGGAGGTCTGCATGCCACTGATTTCCATGCAGTGCCTGCCCTGTGCTAGACGAAGTTCATTATCAATGTGGATTAGGAGACCTGGGGGAAGGGCATGGCAGTGGTGGTTATCTGTTAACAAGCCATCTGGGGCAAATTGTGGGTTTGATGGAACAGAGTCTCAGGGAAACAATGGCTGCCAGGTCAATACAGCTTCAGTCTTGCTGTAACTTTGGTAACAGTTCCAGCAGCAATTTTAATATCCCTTTGTCATGTTAGGTAACACACTCTCAGGTTTAAGAGATTAGGATATGGACATCTTTTAAGAGAGCATTATTCTATCTAGCACACGGAGTAAAAGTTCAGTGTTACCAAAGATAGAGTCCATTCATATAAGTTACCAATAATCAGATCTAGTTTTTTGTAAAATGTACTCAGTGAGATGTCAATGGGTATAATGTATATATGTACACAAATGTATGCATCATATGCACACACATATACACAAACACACACATTTCCACACAAATTATTCCATGGTGAAATGTGTTTAGGAAATGATGGATTCATCAAAACTCAATCCAATTCTTTATTACATAATATTGCAGAGACTTTGCTAGGCCAATATTCACTATAAAATTCAAGATGGGGAGAGGATATGAAGCCTTTCAAAAACTAAACTGATTACAAAATTTGATTACAAAACTTTGTAAGTGTATCTTACTGGACTAGTGGGAACCACTATGCTATGATTTTTGACATCAAGTTCCAGTTGCTTTTAGAGACAATAAGGTCAACTGGATAACAGAGCAATTTGTCTATTCTTTGGCTAGAAAATTCATCTTATCATTGATCTTCACCCTTTAAAATCTCTTAATAGGTTACTAGCTCACTGCTCACTGTCAGTAGAACTCAAAGGCATAGCACACAAACATGAGTATGTGCTTATATGTCTTACTTTATGAAATAAAACATGATTTATATATGTTCAAACATGTTAATTCATAAGAAAATTCTGTTTTTTTTTTTCTGTTAGCCAGAGGCTAGTAATGAGGCCCAGTTGTTATAAAGGCTAATCATCTCTCTAGTCTATGCCCACAGTCATTCTCCCAGTTTATAATCCTGAAGTTGGACAATGAAAGGCTGATTTTTTGTCATAAGTTCCTTGAGCTTTTACCGTGGTTGGCTCATTCATTTTCTTCAGTTCTCATCCTAAATGTCACCTCTTCAGTGAAGTCTTCTTTGATCACTTTTTAAGAAGTATTCTCCCTCAGTGAATTCATATCATATTATCTTATTCTTTTCCTTCATAGAACTTAATAGAATCTGTGAACATCTTATACATTTGTTTATCTAATAATTGTGTCTTTCCCAAACTAAAATGTAAGCACCATGAAGGCAAGGACTTTGTTGGTCTTGTTTACTGCTGTACCTCCAAGGCTTAGAACCGTGCCTGACATACAGCAAGTGGTAAATAAATGTATAATAATTGTATGATTAGTCCCCATTTTGTGAATTACAAAGAGAAATATGAGTTATTGTGGTAAAATTACTAATCTAGTATCACTAACCCTTTTCGTGACACAACTAGGACTATATTCTTTGTCTCTTAATACTTAGAGAAGTGTTCTTTGCTTTACAGAACATAATTTTCTAATTACTGGTCTGTAGATCTACTGTCACTTAGTTGGTAGTTACTAGTCAATATATTCCCCCACTGCTTTGAGAATGATTCTGTAAGCACTGGTGTTTGACCAATGAATAAATTTCCAAGTGTTGGACACAGAGAGGAATGGGAAAGTTCACATTTCTTCCTTTTTATAAGTCAATAGTAAAGAAACAATTTCTTTTTTTTTTCCTTTTATGCCAGCCCCTTAGGGACCTTCTATGGGTGACTCCACTACTATTATTTCCAATTTCTGAAACCTAAGGGCATCTACTGAGGAATTACTTTTCAGAGCTGACAAACATTAGCTACTTGAAGTAAACTTTATGATATACAACTAGCAGTATAGAGGCAATGCAAAATTCAAGCACGCGTTTGCATTAATTTTAGTGAAAGAGAAAAGGCTTGGTGAATAAAGCTAAGTGATATAAATAACATAGCCCCATATCTATAGCTTAGGGTTGTCATTAGCTTTTGATATTGTTTTAGAAATCAGTTATTTCTCCTAATCTTAGCAATATGATCTCTGAAAAAGACCTTAATGTTGAAGGTAGTCCCAAGTATTGGATGGAATCTTACTGTTGGCCTAGTACTGTCAAGTTTGCTATATGGAATCTAGAAGAAATGAAAAAAAAATACCCCCCTTTCCTGCAATCAGGGAGCAACTGGGTTTCACCCTTCTTTTGGGAAAAATAATGAAAGTTAGCTTTATAGAGGGTCATTGGCTTTTTCAGGGAGCAGTACATTTCAATAGAACAGAGGTTTCCACTTTGCAGACTCCTATGAGAACTACGGTAGTGGCTGTACACCAATGGGACTGGAACCACATTAGGAATCTCCTCTTTCACCAAAGTTCGTTCCCCTTAAAATATTTTCACATTTGGTTTCAGCTATAAATTGCTTTTGTAGAAATGATTCCACTACTAAAAGAGAAATGCAACTGAAATAGGTAATGACTCTTAACTTTTGTAAAATCCTAATACTATTTTGGATTGATAACCTGTGCTTCTCTTAAGTATGTTCTAAATGATTTTTCTTTTTTTAAAATTTTTTAAATTAATTAATTTATTTTTTATAATCACATTCATTAACAAAATCCAATAAGTTTCAGCTGTACACTTTAACAGTAAGTCAGATATATATTTATACTGTGTTCACCTCACACAGTTAGATTTCTTTCTGTCACCACATATTTGACCCCTTTACCCTGTCTACCTTCCCCCTCTTCCATCCCTCTACCCTCTGGTAATCACTTATCTATTGTCCATGTCCATGAGTCTCTGTTTGTTTGTCCTGCTCATTTGTTGTTTTTAGGTTTATATCCCACATATAAGTGATGTCGTGTGATTTTCAACTTTTCATGTCTGGCTTATTTGGCTTTGCATGATTATCTTGAGGTCCATCTATGTTGTCACAAATGGCAGTATTTCAGCTCTTTTTATGAGTCAGTAATATTCCATTGTATATATGTACCACAGCTTCTTTAGCTAATCCACCATCACAGGACACTTTGGTTGTTTCCATGTCCTGGCCACTATGAATAAAGCTGCTATGAACATTGGTGTGCAAATATCTTTTCTGATACGAGTTTTCAAGTCTTTGGAGTAAATACCCAGTAGAGGGATTGCTGGATCATATGGTAGATCAATTCTTAGTTTTTTGAGAAACGCCATAATGTTTTTCATAGTGGCTATACCAATTTGCGTATGTTGGACCATCCCTGTGTCTCTGGGATGAAGCCCACTTGATCGTGGTGTATAATCTTTTTTAATATGTTGCTGTATTTGGTTTGCTAGTATCTTGTTTAGGATATTTGTATCTGTGTTCATGAGAGATATCAGTCTATAATTTTCTTTTTTTCTGTTATCTTTACCAGGTTTTAGTAGCAGGGTAATATTGGCCTCATAAAATGAGTTGGGAAGTATTGCCTCCTTTTTTGATTTTTTGGAAGAGTTTGAGGAGAATTAAATCTGAAAGTTAGGTAGAATTGAGGAGTGAAGCCATTTGGTCCCGGACTTTTACTTTTTGGTGGGTTTTTGATGATTGTTTCAATTCCCATACTTCTGATTGCTCTATTTTGATTTTCCAGTTCTTCTTGATTCAGTCTAGGAAGGTCGTATTTCTCTAAGCGCTGGTTCATTTCTTCTAGGTTACTAAATTTGGTGTTACATACTTTTTCATAGTATTCTTGTATGATCCTTTGTATTTCTACAGTGTCTGTCATCATTTCCTTTCATCACTGATTTTGTTTATTTGTGTCCTTTCTCTTTTTTCTTTAGTGAGTCTAGCCAGTGGTTTCTCAATTTTAGTAATCTTCTCAAATAACCAGCTCCTGTTTCTTTTTATTTTTTCTATATTTTTTTCTCAATTTCATTAATTTCTGCTCAAATTTTGATTATTTCTTTCCTTCTACTGACTTAGGCTTCATTTGTTCTTCCTTTTATAGTTTTTTTTTTTTAAGATGAAGCATTAGGTTATTTATTTGGACTTGTTCTTGTTTTTGGAGATAACCCTGTAATGATATGAATTTTCCTCTTATGACCGCTTTTGCCGTGTCCCCAAAGTTTTGATATGTTATACTATTATTATCATTTGTTTCTATGTATCCCTTGATCTTTCTCTTTACTTCTCTTCTGACCCAGTTATTCTTCAGTAGCATGTTGTTTAATCTCCATGTACTTGTGGCTCTTCCTGCTTTCGTTTTGCAGGTGATCTCTAGTTTCAAAGCATTATGATCCAGGAATATGGTTGAGATGATTTCAAACCTCTTATATTTGTTGAAGATCACTCTTTGTTCTAGAATATGCTCAATCCTTGAGAATGTTCCAAGTGCACTAGAGAAGAATGTATAAACAGCTGTTTAGAGATGAAAGGCTCTGTATATGTTAATTATGTCCAGTTGGTCTAATGTGTCATTTAAGGATGTTACTTACCTATTGATTTTCGGTTTGGATAATATGTCCATATCTGACAGTGGTGTATTTAGGTCCCCTGCTACAATAGTGTTTTGGTCTGTTTCTCCCTTTATTTCTGTTAGTAATTGCTTTACATACTTCAAAGCACCCTGATTGGGAGCATAGATATTAATGTGTTATATTTTCTTGGTGCATGATTCCCTTTATCATTATAAAGTGTCCCTCAGTATCTTTCTTTACCTTTTTTATTTTGAAGTCTATTTCTTCTGATATTAGTACCACTATTCCCGCTTTTCTCTGAATGCCATTTGTTTGAAATACCATTTTCTACTCTTTCACTTTGAGTGTATATTTCTCTTTGGAACTGAGATGTACCTCCTGGATGCAGCTTATGGTTGGGTTTTGTTTTTCGATCCATTCTGAAACTCTCTGCCTTTTTATTGGTGAGTTCGGCCCATTTACATTTAGTGTGATTATTGTAATACGAGGTGTTCTTATAGTCATTTTATCTTTTGCTTTCTGGTAGCTCGCTGTTTCCATCGTTTCCTTGTCCTTGTGTTTCTGGTTTCTTTATTTTGGTTGACTTTTGTTGGTTTTGCCTCTGGTTCTTCTTGTTTCATGTTATATACATCAGTTCTGAATCTTTGGCTTGTGGTTACCATTACGAATATGAAAAGAATAGTTGTATATATACAGTCACCCATTTTCTTCTGCACATGCCTTATCTCCATTCCCCTTTGTGAATTTGAATCTTTGAATTCTCCCGTTTTCAGTCATTGCTGTCTCAATTTGTCCCTATGTATGCTGAACATTCATTACTTTCTTGCTATAGCAAATTTCTTCTTAATGTTTAAGCTTATAATGCTCTGTTCCTAGTAAGGGTTGCACTCCTCTGCTTCTATTTGCCTGATAGTCACCTTATTCCTATATGTACTTTTTTTTTTTTGTCATTTTGTTTTTGGTAAGTCGACTACTTTATTTCCTGTAGTGCAGGCCTTCTAGTAGAGAATTCTCTCAATCTTTGCATGTCTGGAAAGGTCTTTATATCTCCTTCATATTTAAAGGAGAGTTTATTTAGCTGGATACACTATTTTTGGCTGGTAGTTCCTTTCAGTTAATAGTTTCAATATTTGATTCCACTCCTTTCTGGCTTATAAGATTTGTGTTGAGAAATACAAGGATAATCTAATGGGTTTCCCTTTATAAGTTACCATTTTCTTCTTTCTGGTTGCTCTGAGAATTCTGTCTTTGTTGCTGATTTTTGATAACTTTAATACAATATTTCTTGGTAAAGGCCTTTTTGGGTTGAAATAATTGGGTGTTCTGTTGACTTCTTGAATTCCAAGCTCCAGCTCATTCCTTAGATTTGGGAAATTCTCATCAACTATTTCTCTGAAAATGCTTTCTAATCCCTGTTTCTTTTCATCCCCATCGAGAATGCCCATTATTCTTATGTTTCCTCTCATGATGGTATCATCTAGTTCTTGTATTTCTCTTTCATTATTTTTCATTCTTCATTTTCTCTCTTCTTCCTTCTGATTTGTTTCTAGATTTCTGTCTTCGATATCATTGATACTTTCCTCCATTTGGTCGACTCTATTTCTATTTCATTTTTCAACTCTTGCAGTGTTTTTTTGTTTGTTTGTTTTTTGTTTGTTTTTTTTTTTTGTTTTTCGTTTTTATCTCCAGAAGATCTATTCTGTTCTTTTTGAGGGTTGCAATCTCCTTGCTAAAGAACTCATTCTGCTCATCAAGTTGTTTTTACAATTCCTGCAATTGTTGATATGAATCATTTCGGAACTCACTGAGTTTTTTCCGAAGTACCATCCTGAATTCTCTGTCATGTAAGTCGCATATTTCTATGTCTGTAAGTTTATTTTCTGGAGATTTTTCTCTTTCTTTCTGAGATGCCTTTTCACCTTGGTTGTTCATGGTGTTTAATGGACTATTTCGCCTCCTGGGCATTAATGGAAGTGTATTCTGTTTTTTTTTTCCAGAAAGAAGATTTATTTTATAAAGGTCTCTCTTTAGCCTGTTGCAAAGGTGCTTTTATTTTGGTTTCTAGTAGGTGGAGTCTAAGCTGCTTGGATCCCTGCTTTATATAAAGCTTTAATAATGCCTATTTTTTTCCCTATAGTTGTTTAATCACTCTTGCTATCCTCAGTCTCAGTCCTTGTCAATGTTAGCTACTGTTTTGGTAGCTTTTGCTCAGATTTCCCTTAGGCTCAGTATTCAGTCTGATATATGGGGAGGTCCCTCTGGCTTAGGGAATGGAGTCATGGTTCAGCCTTGGTTTTGCAACCGCAGCTGGTAAAAATCATCTGTTGTTTCTGCCATCCCTGCTTCTCTGCTGTCCATACTTCTCTGCTTTCTGTCCTGATGACTGGGCATTGCCACTGGCCATGTTGAGCTCCCAGCTCTCCCAGCCATGGTTGTACAGGGAACTTGTTGCATCTTTTCCCTTCCCCTTTCCTCTTACAGGGAGATCCGGCTATGAGAGGCAGCTTCTTTGTTTCTCCCAGTCCACCACCCAACAACTGGGGTTCTGACCTGTGGTAGCTCTTATGCGCAGATCCCACACTCAGATGTGCTGTTTTGGTGTTTTTATTTGAGTTTTAGATGTTCAGCTTATTATTGTTTCCAGGAGAGAGATCTTGGAACATTTCTCACTCCACTATGTTTCTGATGTCACTCTGGTTTTTTCAATATTAACATTAAAATGAATTAAAATTAAATTTTTAATTAAAATTTTAGAAAATTGAAATAATTATAGATCCGTAAGAAGACTTCAAGACTAAGTTTGATGAATACAGAACCATCAACCCTATTTTTGAAATGAATCTAGAGAATGCCCATACGTAGTAAAATTCCTTCTCAAATGAACTAAAAAATTAGTGCAACTTTAGTTATTACATTGTTCATTTCTGCATTCTACACTATCATCACATGCACAGTCTTTAAGTCAGATGTTCCTGTTGTGTGTATATAGTAGCAGAGAGTGGTAAAGGTGAAAGTTATCAGACAGAATTATCCTGAGTAATCTATGCTTTAAAAAGAAGTCTCATGATACATTATTTTGATCTTCTCAGTATTGTATATTTTGATTTGATGGTCATTCTATCTCTTTTTCATCATTCACTGATGCTGTAAATAAGAGAAGATGTAAAATGGCAGACACTGAATATTATACACTGTTGAAAAGATTAAAATAGTAGAGTCGAATGTTGATATTTATAATTTACAGAATATATGAGGCATTAAAATTCAAATAACTCTTTCTCTTGACAAATAGAGTAAGGACAACATGAATCCATTTGGGATATAGGCAAAAGAAATAAAACAATGCCAGAACCCAATTTCTTTCTTGGTTTCCTAAGATGATGTTCCATTTACTTATTTTTCTACTCATGAGGAAATCTGGAAAACAAGTTATGTTTCCTTCAAATGTTAGCTTGAAAATATCAAAAAAGAGAAAAATCCAAGAGTAGATCATATTTTGTTATATAAAGAGATAGCAGGAGTGTGGTATAAAAAACACTGGCTGACATGGTATAACTGTACCTCAGATTTCATATACAAATTAGTTGGAGGACCTTAATGTCACTTTTCTTATCTGGGTTTGAATTTACTCATGTGAAAAACAATGATAATAGACCAGAAGCTCTCTTAGGATCTCCATAGCTCTAATATCTTGACCTCTCATTTGAACTTGTGATTTATAATCCAAATTTCCTTCCAGACTTTTCCACAACAGTAGTTTCCAAAATTGTCACCAAGAATTAAGTACATGTAGTTTCTCCTTTTGAGAGGTAGAATCGATTTCCTTTCTTCCTGAATTTGAGCTTGCCTTGTGACATGCTTTTACAAAGAAAATATGGTGAAAATGATGCCCACTCCAGGCCTATTTTTTAAGAGGCCTCATATCTCTGCTTGTCTTAGAAGAGAGTCACTAAGAAGTTGGACTAAATAAGTGAATAATACAATATGTGAAAAGAGAAGCCATGTAGAGAATAAATGAGGTGCTTCTGACAAAGGCCAGCACCAAGGCCCCAGAAATATGAGTGAGGATATGATGAGTGTTCCAGGCTTAGCCAAGCTCTCAGTTGAATGCAACTGCATGAATGACCACAGCCGAAATCATGTGCAGTAGCAAAACCACCCAGCAACTCTCAGCATTATAAGATATAATAAAAGATTGTTTTTAAGCAGCTAAATTTGGGGGGATTGGTTGTTATAGAACAGTAGATAATTGAAATGCCCACTTCAGTAAATGACATCTTTTCTCACTCAATTTTTCAAGTCTGAAACCTGAAAGACTTTCATTACACTACTCTCTCATCACCCCATGTCTGATATATTTTCAAGTCCACTAGACTATAAGAATCTTGAAGGCAAGAACCGTGTCTCTCTTGGTCATTACTGTGTTTCCAGCACTAAACACAGTGTCTGAAACATAGTAGGTTAATTTGAGGGAAGTGCTATTTATCTTACCTCCAACAACAGCTTATTCTGTGTCACCTTCATCATTTGTTTAAAATACTACAATAGTCTTTTAACTAGAGTCTTCATTAACAGAAGTTGGGTGAAGGGTATACAGGAACTCTGTGCTATTCTTGCAACACTTCTGTAAGTCTAAAATTATTTCAAAAATAATGTATTATATATATATATACATATATTATATATATAATATGTATATTATATATACATGTATTATATATATATACATACATATATGTGTATATATATAATACATGTACGTATATGAATTACATCATAATACTTATTTGATTAGAACTCTCCTATGAGGTTCTACATGATGTGACAATTCCTTACCTTTATGATGTCACTTTTTGTCATCCTTACTTCCATTTCCACGGATTACAACATTCTAGCTATAACAGATTTAAGTCTCTCAAATATTTCCAACTTTTTCTCTTCTTCAGGATCTTAAAATGTGCAATTCCCTTTGCATAAAACATATTCTCCTCAATTTTCACGTGGTATTTCCTTCGCATCCTTTAAGTCTCAGCTTCTAAACTTTCAGAAACCATGCATTTCTACCCATTCACAACCTAATTAATGTTCTCTCATAGAACTCTCTTCTTCCCATTCATAACAATTAATCGCAATTTGTAATTCCACATTCTTGTAAAACAGTATGTTCATTTACTTAATCTCTGTCACACCTATTAGAGAGTAATAACCACGAGAAAAGAAACCATATCTGTATTATATCCACAGTGTTTTGAACAGTGCCTATACATCATTAGCAATCAATAAGTCTTAGCTGAGTGAGTTAAATCTAATAAACCTTCACTTAAGTTACCTATTCGTATGGAGTACTAATTAAAATCTATGCAAATTAGAATAAATCAGCAAAAGACATGTTTGTGGACATGAAAAAGCATCCTCAAGTAAGAAAGATAGGTGAGAGGTTATTTTATGGCTCTAAACAGAACAAAATTAAATCATCCCATATGACCATACCAGTTCTAAAAGACCTAGGGATTACAACAGAAGTGAATGCTACACCTTTATTTACTAGACCATTTATTTATTCAGTATTTTTTGATCATCTACTGTCTGAACTGCCTATTGTCTACATTGACAACACATGGCATCTACACTGCCAGGTAGTACTAGATGGAAGACCCAGGTTGCATCATATGATTAGACCAAAATAAATCCCAGTGATACAGAGAAATATACAAATCCCACTCTTACTCAGCAGAAACCTAGAAATTCAGTTTATAATTTACTATATTTTACTTACAGAAAAACAAGAGCAGTGTCAGCTATTTTACTCAATTTCTCAAAATACCCATTTTTTCCCACCATTTTGTGGTTAAGATTAGAAAGAAACATGACCCTGAAATTGTACTTGTTTACTATACCACTTCTATCATATGTACATATACCCTTAAGATTAAATTGGCCAGAGTTTGCTCTCCTCACTATGTTACAATGAAATATTTGTATTCAATTTTTTTTCTTATCTATAAACTTATATTGCTTCATAAATACAAACTCTATAAACACATCAGGATCTCATAATTTCCTCAGTGATGAAGAAATATTTCTTTCAAGGGAGACAGCTAAAATGAGTAAGCTCTTATGTCCCTAAGACAGGTAGAAAAAAACAACAAAAGCTTTAAATAAGGTCCACTTTTAAAAGTAGCTTTATATGTACATGAGGATTTCCTCTTCAAGACTTGGTAAGCTAGACTTAAAGATTCAGCACTGAGGCCACAGCTTATTTTCAGAGAAGACTCCTCTTTTAATATCTGCAAGAGACCTGTCTACATATTTGTCTAATAGTGTAATTTTTCTAGAAGCCACCAGTAATATAAAAAACTCAAATGTGCAGGCTTTTGAATGTTCATATTTTAGTACAGCAAACTTCTCACCTTGGGACTGAAGATTTTACTTCTCATTCAGATGTTCACTGTCATATTGATTTTAATGTAAGCAGGTGCAGTGTTATGAATTGAACTGTGTCCCCAGAAAGTTATGTACCTCATCCCCAGTACCAGTGAATGTGGCCTTATTTGAAAATAAGGTCTTTGTAGAGTTGACAGAAGGTTATACAGGAGTAAGGCGAGATCTATAATCCAATCACTGGTGCCCTTATAAGAGGAGGGAAATTTAAAGACAGAAAGAGACAGATACAGCGAGAGAACAGCATTTCATGACAGACAGAGACTGGAGTGATACATCTACAAGTCAAGAAACACAGAACACTACTGGCATCTGCCAAAAGCTAGGAGAGAGACACAAAATAGATTCTCCCACAGAGCCTCCAGAAGGAACCAATACTGCTGACACCTTGGTTTCAGACTTTTAGTCTCTGGAACTATGAGACAATAAATTTCTGTTGTTTTAATCAATAATATTGTAATAACTATGTATGGCAGCGGGTGGGTTCTAGATTTATTGGGGGGATCACTTTGTAAATTATGTAAGTATTTAACTACTATGTTGTACAGCTAAAAATAATATAACAATAAATGTCAACTGTAATTGAATTTTTTTTAATTAAAAAGAAAATAAAGACACACACACAAAGCCACCTGATATGTGGCACTTTGTTACAGCAGACCAAAGAAATTAGTACAGGTCATAAAGCTAAGGGGTAGGTATGTCATAGTAAAATGTACCAGTCCGCTACATAGGATGCACCTACATAGGATGCTCCACAATTCTTGTGGTAAATACTCAGAGATATTTTGAGGTTTTTAGATTCAGTCAAAACTTCTATCTACTTTTCACTATTCACTTATGGAACCTGGTTTCTTTCTTCCTTTTTTTTTTTTTTTTTTTTGTTAAAATGACTGGAAATTCTGGTATACCGAGACTGAAAAGAGTTAATATACTTCAAATATTACATAATGTAGTGCCTTTCAGTGACTGAAGCATTCCAATTAATTCACTGGGAACTATTTCAAAAGTTCAATATTTGAAAATACCATTACATTCCCTATGGAGAAGTACAAATAGACTAAGCAATAAAAATGACAGGATTAAAAAGAAATCTGATCCTTTTATTATGGATTTATAATCTTGGATTTAATAGATGGCTCTAGCTTATAGTCTTGATAAGTTAATGATCTAGAACTTTCCTAGAGAGGGAGAAGAATATAGTGGGAAAAGGTATACTAATCAGGAGATCTCAAGGCTGCTAATATTTATGGTTTCTGTATTTCTGTATAATTTAAACTAGGCATGCTGTTTGCAAATTCCAAGAAAATATGCAGATCTTGACCACAGGAAGCAGTTAATGAAAACAAAACTATTACCTACTAAAGAAGAAAAGAAAAGTTTAAGAACTTTCCCACACTGATGTCACAAGTGGATAAAGGAGGACTTAAATCACATATTTGTTGTCATGTAGACAATCTTTTTTTATTTTTTATTAAGTTTATTGGGGTAATATTGGTTAATACAATTATATAATTTTCAGGTGTACATTATAATTTGACATTTGTATATTCTATTGTGTGTTTACCACTCAAAGTCCAGTTTCCTTCAGCTACCATATATTTGATCCCCCTACCCACTTCACGCTCCCTCTATACCCCTATATTTGACCTCCTTTAACCGTCTACCTACTCCTCCTTCCTCACTCCCTCCCCTCTGGTAACCACTAGTCTATAGTCCATGAGTCTCTTTGCTCTGTTGATTTATTGCTTTTAGGTTTATATCCTACATATAAGTGATAACATGTGATTTTTAACTTTTTCTGTCTGGATTATTTCACTTTGCATAATTAACTCGAGGTCCATCCATGTTGTCACAAATAGGAGTATTTCATCTCTTCTTTTGAGTGAGTAATATTCCATTGTATATATGTACCACATATATGCAGCTTCTTTAGCCAATCATATATCATAGGACACTTCAGATACTTCTATGCCCTGGCCATGGTGAATAATGGTGCTATGACCATCAGTGTACAAATATCTTTTTGGATATGGGTTTTCAAGTCTATGGGGCAAACACTCAGTAGAGGGATTGCTGGATCATACAGTAGAACAATTCATAGTCTTTTAAGGAACCTCCATACTGTTTTCCATAGTGGCTGCACCAATTTGCAGTCCCACAGGGTTGAGGGTTCCTTTTTCTCCGCATTCTCTCCAACGTTTGGTATTACTTGTCCCATTGATAATAGCTATTCTAATAGGTGTGAGATGGTATCTCATTGTGGTTTTGATTTGCATTTCCCTAGTAGCTAGCGATGTTGAGCATCTTTTCAAATATTTGTTAGCCATTTGTATGTCCTCTAGGGAGAATTGTGTGTTCATGTCCTCTGCTCATTTTTTGACTGCATTATTTTTGTTGTTATTGTTGTTGTTTTTATTGAATTGTATTAGTTCTTTCTATATTTTGGATATTAGACTCTTATCGAAGGTGTTGCTTGCAAATATATTTTCCCATTGAAATGGTTGTCTCTTTACCTTGTTAATGATTTCTTTTGCTGAGCAGAAACTTTTTAGTTTGATGTAGTCCCATTCATTTATTTTAGCTTTTACTTCCCTTGCTTTTAAGGCGAAATTCATAAAATCCTCTGTAAGTCCAAGGTCCTTGAGTTCAGTTCCTATGTTTTCTTCTATGAATTTTATTGTTTCAGGTCTTATATTCAGGTCCTTAATCCATTTTGAGTTAATTTTAGTGTGTGGTGATAGACAACAGTCTAATTTCATTCTTTTGCTGGTGGCTTTCCAGTTTTCCAGCACCATTTATTGAACAGGCTTTCCATTCTCCACTGTATGTTTTTGGCTTTTTTGTCAAAAATCATTTGGCCACATATGTATATAGGGGTTTACTTTTGGATTCTCGATTCTGTTCCACTGGTCTGTGTGTCTGTTTTGCTAGAAATACCATGCCATTTTGATTACTGTTGTTTTGTAGTATTATCTGAAGTCGACCAGAGTGATGCCTCCAGCCTCATTCTTTTTTCTCAGGATGGCTTTGGCAATTTGGGGTCTTTTGTTCTTCCATACAAATCGGATGATTTTTTGTGCTATTTCTTTAAAAAATGCCAATGAGATTTTGATGGGGATTGCATTAAATCTATATAATGCTTTAGATGATAAGGTCATTTTAACTATGATGGTTCTTCCAATCCAATAACATGGAATATCTTTCCATTTCTTTTTATATTCTTTGATTTCTTTTAATAGGGTCTTGTAGTTTTCATTATATAGATCCTTCAAATCTTTCCTTAAATTTATTCCTAGGTATTTTATTTTATTTTATTTTATTTGTTGCAATTGCAAAAGGAATTATTTTTTCCACTTCATTTCTGACACTTCATTATTAGAGTATAAGAACGCTATGGATATGGGAATGTTGGTTTTGTATCCAGAGAATTTACTGTATTTGCTTACTCTTTCTAGTAGTGTTCTTGTGGAGTCTTTAGGGTTTTCTATATAGAGAATCATGTCATCTGCAAATAGTGACAGTTTGACTTCTTCATTTCCTATTTTGAGGCCTTTTATATCTTTCTCTTGTCTGATTATACTCGCTAGGACTTTCAATGTTATATTGAATAACAGTGGCGATAGTGGACAGCCTTGCCTTGTTTCTGATCCTAGAGGGAAAGTTTTTAGTTTTTCACCATTAAGTATAATGTTGGCTGAGGGTTTGTCATATATGGCTTTTATTATGTTAAGGTACGTTCCTTCTAAACCGATTTTGTTAAGTGTTTTGATCATAAATGGATGCTGTATCTTGTCGAATGCTTTTTCTGCATCTATCGATATGATCATATGATTCTTGTTTTTTAATTTCCTTGTGTGGTGTATCACATTAATCGATTTGCATATGTTGAACCATCCCTGTGCCTCTGGGATGAAGCCCACTTAATCGTGGTGTATAATCTTTTTAATATGTTGCTGTATTCAGTTTGCTAGTATCTTATTTAGGGTTTTTTCTCTCTTTGTTCATTGGAGATATTAATCTGTAATTTTGTGTGTGTGTATGTGTGTGTGTGTGTGTGTGTGTGTATGTTATCTTTACCAGGTTTTGTTATCAGGGTAATATTGGCCTCATAAAATGAGTTGGAAAGTATTGCCTCCTCTTTGATTTTTTGGAAGAGTTTGAGGTGAATTGGTATTAAATATTTGAATGTTTCGTAGAATTAACTGTTGAAGCCCTCTGGTCCTGGACTCTGACTTTTTGGCAAGTTTTTGATGATTGTTTCAATTTCCATACTTCTGATCAGTCTATTTAGATTTTCCAGTTCTTGATTCAGTCTAGGAAGGTTGTATTTCTCTAAGTACTGGTCCATTTCTTCTAGGTTATTAAATTTGGTGTTATATACTTTTTCATAGTATTCTTGCATGATTCTTTGTATTTCTGTGATATCAGTCATAATTTCCCCTCTTTCTTCCCTGATTTTGTTTATTTGTGTCTTTTATTTTCTTTAATGAGTCTAACCAGGGGTTTCTCAATTTTATTAACCTTCTCAAAGAATGAGCTCTTTGTTGCATTTATTTTTTCTATTTTTTTTTGTTTGTTTGTTTTCAATTTCATTTATTTGTGGTCTAATTTAGATTATTTCTTTCCTTTTGCTGACTTTAGGCTTAGTTTGTTCTTCCTTCTCTAGTGTCTTAAAGTGAAGCGTTAGGTTGTTTATTTGGGCTCATTCTTTTTTTTTTGAAGACAGGTCTGTAATGATATGAACTTTCCTCTTATGACTGCTTTTGTCATGTCCCAAAAGTGTTGACTACTATTATCATTCACTTCTGTATATCGTTAAGCTCTCTTTTTATTTCTTCTCTGATGCAGTTATTCTTCAGTAACATGTTGTTTAATGTCCATCTATTTGCAGCTCTCCCTGCTTTCGTTTTGCAGGTGATCTCTAGTTTCAAAGCATTATGATCTAGGAATATGGTTGGTATGATTTCAAACCTCTTATTATTTGTTAAGGCTATCTCTGTGTCACAGTATATGGTCAATTCTTGAGAATGTTCCAAGTGAACTAGAGAAGAATGTATAAGTAACTGTTTTTGGATGGAACGCTCTGTCAATTTCAATTATGTTCAGTTATTCTAATGTGTCATTTAAGGATGTTACTTATCTATTGATTTTCGGTGTGGATGATCTGTCCTTGTCTGACAGTGGGGTACTTAAGTCCCCTACAACGATAGTGTTTTGGTCTGTTTCTTCCTTTAGTTCTAATAGTAATTGCTTTATATACTTCAGGGCTAACTGATTGAGAGCATAGATAGTAATAAGTGTTTTGTCTTCTTAGTGTATGATTCCCTTTATCATTATGAAGTGTCCCTCAGTGTTTCTTTCCCTTTTTTATCTGGGGATGTCTCTTACTCTGCCATGTTTCCAAAGATCCAAAAATTTAAAAAGATGCTTCGGTAACTGCATTTGTGCTTTAAAAAAAATAAGACTGAATTTGGTCAAAGTAGTTTGTGTGGACTCAAAACTTGTCAAAAATTTTTAATTGGTAGTCAGTCTGGGAACTCTAAACACTATTAAGCCTATTTTCTCAAAGGCAAACATGAGTGAAACATTTATCACTGACCATGAGACAAATGATTATGGGGCTCTTTCACATAGTGATTCCTTTGAAAAGATTTGGGAATTTAGCTGACTACAAGTTTAAAATATTGTCCGATAATTTTATGTGCCTGCTGAATAAGCTCACGCAATCTCAAGATACATTTGTAATAATAATAATACCTTCCATGAGCATTCTGTTTTACACTGTGAAAAATGCTTTCAGATGATCTCATTTTACATAGTGACCAGATTAGAGGAAGTCAATATCCTGTTCTCTACATTTTTTAAGTAGTACCCTGACACCTTTCATTACGATATTTCCAGAAAAGGATAGTCAAAATAGTCTAAAATTCCTATAAGAATTTATTAAAAACTGGAAATACTTACCCTAGGGCATATAAGATGCTGGGGTAATCTACTTTATTTAATAGACAAAATAATTTAATAGACAAAAATATATTTATTTTGTCTTACTATAAAAGGGAGATCATGGCTCAGCATAATAAAGAACTTTTCTGGTGAATCAAATCATAGAATAGTCGAAAAGCCTGCCTTGTGGAGACAGAGTTCTCCATTGTCATTGAATTCTCTTTGTCTAGACAATTCTGTTTTGGGAATGCTCCCAGAGATATCCCTACATTGTATAGGACTAGATGACTGCTGTGGGGACAGTGAGTGCTCACTTTGTGTTCCTTGTGTTCCTCCAATTCTGCAGTCACCCTTGAAATTAGGATGGCAATATAGCTGAACTCTAGACAATAAAATGTGTTTGGAAGTAATGTACACTACTTTCTGTTCTGGCACTAAAATGGTCACTACTCTAGGTGAGGATGAAGCAACTATAATGGAAAGTCACCTGAACACCCAGCTAAAATTTGTGTTAGCAAAAAGTAAGCTTTTCTTATGTTAAGTCACTGTGATATAGTGGTGATCACCATTCTACTTTCTGCTCCTAAGAGTTTGACTACTATAGATACCTCATGCAAGTGCAATCATGCAGTATTTGCACTTCTGTGACTGGCCTATTTCACTTAACATAATATCCTCAAGATTCATCCATGCTGTAGCATATGACAAGAGAGCTATCCTTTTTTCATTTAAGACTTAATAATATTCCATTGTATGAATACACCACATTTTCTTTATCTGGTTATCCGTTGATGGACTTTTAGGTTGTTTCCATATCTTGGCTATTATGAATAATGCTGCAATGAATATGAAAGTGCAAATATTTCTTCAAGATACTGATGTCAATTATTTTAGATAAATTCTCAGAAGTGAGATTGCTGGATAAAATGGCAGTTCTATATTTAATTTTTTGAGGAATATTCTTGCCGTTTCTCATAGTAGCTGCACCATTTTACATCTCCACCAACTGTGTATAAGGGTAAGATTTATACATATCTTTAACAGCACTTGTTATTTTCTGTGGTTTTGTTTATTGTTTGTTGTTGTTGTTTTTTTTAAATAATGCACATTCTAACAGGTGTGAGGTGATATTCCATTAGTGTTTTGACTTATATTTTCCTGATGATCAGTAATATTGAGCATCTTTTCATATACTTATTGACCATTCCTATATCTTCTTTGGAGAAATATCTATTCAACTTTTTTTCCAAATTTTAAATCAGGTTTTTGTTGTAATTTTTGAGTTTTAGGAGTTCCTTATATATTTGGAGTGCTAATTCCTCATCAAATATAATTTGCAAATGTTTTCTCCATTCTGTAGGTTGCGTCATCACTCTATTGACCATTTCCTTTGCTTTGCAGAAAGTTTAATTTGTTATGTACCGCTTGTCTATTTTTACTTTTGTTGCCTATCCTTTGGTGTCATATCCAAGGAATTATTTCCAAGGCTAATGTTTTGAAGCTTTCCCCTATGTTTTCTTTTAGGAGTTTTATAGTTTTAGACCTAATATTTAACTCTTTAATTCAGTTTAAGTTAATTTTTGTATATTGTGTAGGGAAAGAGGTAAATTTCATTCTTTTGCATGTGGAAATTACGTTTACCAATACATTTGTTGAAAAGACTTCTTTTCCTCACCAAAAGATCTGTTTTTTTTTAACTATTTAATATTTTTTTAATTTTTCAATTATAGTTGGCATGCAATATTATATGTACACTGTATGTACATGTACAACTTAGTGATTACATATTTATATAACTTTTGAACTGATCATCCAGATAAATCAAGTACCAATCTGACACCATATATAATTATTAAAATATTATTGAATATATTCCCTTTGCTACATTTTATATCTCCATGACTATTTTGTAACTACCAATTTGTACTTCTTAATTTCTTCCCACTTTTAACTCACCCCCAATTCCCCTCCCATTTTGCAACCATGAAAATGTTCTCTGTATCTATGAGTTTGTTTCTACTATGCTTAATTTTGTTCCTTAGATTCCACATGTAAGTGAAATCATATGGCATTTGTCTTTCTCTGTCTGACTTACTCTATTCAGCACAATGCCCTCTAGGTCCATCCATGTTGTTGCAAATGATAAAATTTCATTCTTTTTTTATGGGTGAGTAATATTCCCCTTCGTGTATGTGCCACCTCTTCTTTATCCTTTATCCATTGATGGAAATGCAGGTTGCCTCCATAATTTGGCTACTGTAAATAATGCTACAATGAGCATACAGAAGTATATGTACTTTCAAAGTAGCATTTTGGATTTCTTTGGATAAATACCCAGAAGTGAGATTGCCGAGTCCTTCTTTGTCTCTTGGTATAGCCTTTGATTTAAGGACTATTTTGTCTGGAATAAGTATTGCCACTCCAGATTTTTTTTTTTCATTTCCATTTTCCTGAAATATCTTTTACCATCACTTTACTTTCAGTCTGTGTGTGTCTTCTGATCTGAAGTGAGTCACTTATAGATGGCATATGTAAGGGTCTTGTTTCTTATTCATTCATCACCACTCTTTTGATTGGAGCATATAATCCTTTTTTATTTGAAGTAATTGTTGATATGTAGTTATTGGCAGTTTATAATCTATATTTTTCTTCTTCTTAAAGAAGTCCCTCCAACATTTCCATAATACTGACTTAGAAGTGATGAACTCCTTTAGCTTTTTGTTGTTTGGGAAGTTCTTTATCTGTCTTTTAATTCTAAATGGCAGCTTTGCTGAGTAGAGTAATCTTAATTGTAGGTCCTTCCTTTGCATCACTTTGAATATTTTGTGCTTATCTTTTCTGGTCTGTAAAGTTTCTGTTGAGAAATCATCTGGCTGTCTTAAGAGAACTCCCTTGTTGGTAACTAACTGCTTTTTCTCTCGCTGCTTCTAAGATTCTCTCTTTGTATTTAACCTTTGGGATTTTAATGATGATATGCCTTGATGTGGGCCCCTTTGGGCTCATCTCGATTGGGACTCTGTGCTTCCTGAGCTTGTATGTCTATTTCCTTTCACCAGGTCAGGGAAGTTTTCTGTCATTGTTTCTTAAAATAGGTTTACAATTCCTTGCTCTCTTCTCCTTCTGGTATCCCTAGGAAGAGAATGTTGGTCCATTTAATGTCCCAGAAGTCCCTTAAACTATCATCATTTTTTTGGATTCTTTTTTCTTGTTGTTGTTCTGATTTGGTGTTTTCTCCGACTTTATCTTCTAAATTGCTGATTTGATCCTCTGCTTCCTCTACTATTGGTTCCCTCTAATGTATTCTTTATTTTAGTTATTGTAGTCTTCATTTCTGACTGGTTCTTTTTGATGTTTTCTATATCCATCTTTATGTTTTTTTATGTTTTTGTTGAAGTTTCCACTGAGATCATTGAGCAGCCTTAAAACTGGTGTTTTGAACTCTACATCTGGTAGATTGCTTGCTTTCATTTTGTTTAGTTCTTTTTCAGGAGCTTTGTTCTATTCTTTCATTTGGGACATATTTCTTTGTTTCCCAATTTTGGCTGCATTTCCGTGTTTGTTTCTATGCGTTATGTAGCACTGCTATGTCTCCGAGTCATAGTAGGTTGGCCTTAGGTAGTAGCTGTACTGTGGTTCCCAGTGGCACAGTCCTGTTTGTTACCTGAACCAGATGTTTCAGGTGTGTCCCTTGTTGGGATTGTGTGACTTCCTGTTTTAATTGAGCCTTGGTTGTTGTTTATAGGTCAATGGGAGGGAATGACCCATGGGCTGATTGGTTGTAAGGACTGGCCTGTGAGGGGCTAACCCTATGGAGCAAGATTCACTTTAGCAGGGCTCTGGAACCTTTCCATTCTCTCTTTTGGTGTGCTCTTCTTAGATTCAGCCCTAGGTGGTGCTGTGTGTTGGCCCCTAGGTGTGTTGGCTCCTCTAGGCCAATTTCAGCACTAGCCTGTGCACTTCCCAGAGCCACCTGGCACAGCCACTAAGCAATCTGCAGATGGCCACCACTTGTGCTGGGCTTAGAGATGATTCGAGTGGCCAAGCTGGGAACAAAGTCTGGCTGCCACTAGTGCCAGGCTTGGAGATGCTCAGTAAGATGTATGGGGCATTCTAAGGCCAGACACTGTTTTGTTTTGTGTTTTTTTTTATTTTTTTGGTGGGGGGGGTGAACTTTAAGAGATTTTTAGGAAAGTCCGCAGTATGAACTGGTATGGAAAAGTAACTGGAAGTGCCTTGGGTAGGTCCACAGTTTGGGAGGGGCAAGATCTCGGGGAATTACCAGGGCTGGGCCAATGGTGTCAGTCAGGTTGATGGGAGACTTAGACATGGTGCCTGCCTGCATCCATACACTGGAACAGGGGAGGGCTCAACAAAGGAACAATGGACTCTGCCAGTGTATCTGTCTGGGATATGCCCTTACCCTGAATCCAGATAACTCAGCTCCTCCCTGCATGTCCCTAGTGCTCCTTGAGTAGCCACCCTAGCACTGGAGCTCAGAGCAAGTGAGTCCTTCATTGAGTAAGTCTGTGTGCGGGCCCTTCAAGGGGAATGTTTGAGACTCCTGCAGCCTTCCATTTTACTCAGCTACAATCTCCACTGGTTTTCACGGCCAGAGGTTGTAGAGACCTCTTCCTAGCACTGGAAGCCTGGGCTGGGGAGCCAGGTGTGGTGCTGGAACCCCTCACTCTTCCAGGGGGACATCTGCAGCCAAGATATCCCTCCCGATTCTCAACTGCCACACCTGGTTGTGGGGCCAGCCTTGTTTTTTGCCTTCATTCCTCCTACCAATGTCAAGGTGGCCTCTTCTGTATGTCCTCAGTTGTAGGACTTCTGTTCAGCCAGACCTCAGGTGACTCCCAATGACAGTTGTTCTGTAGTTTAGTTGCAATTTTCATACGGTCATGAGAGGAGGCAAACACAGCACCTACTTACTATGCCATCTATACTGGAAGTCCCTCGTTGAGTGGTCTTGACACTTTTTGGAAGATCATTTGACCATATATGCATGGGTTTATTTCTTGTTTATCTAGTTGGTACCATTTGTTTATATGTATATTCTTATGCCAGTATAACACTATTTTGATTACTGTAGCTATGCAATATGTTTTGAAATCAGGAAGTGTGAGGACTCCAGTTTTGATCTTCTACCTCAATGTTTTTACTATTTCGTAGTTCCATATGAATTTTCGGATTTATTTTCTGTTTCCGTGAAAAATGTTATTGGAATTTTGATTGAGATTTAATTGAACCAATGTATTGCTTTGGGTACTAGGAACATTTTAACATTATTAAATTTTTCAATCCATCCATAAACATGGAATGTCTTTCCATTTATTTGTGTCTTTAATTTCTTTTAGCAATGTTTTGTTATTTTCAGTGTATAAGTTTTTCACCTCCTTAGTTAACTTTATTCCTAAGTATTTTATGCTTTTTAATGCTATCATATATGAGATTGTTTTCTTAATTTCCTTTTTGGAATGTTCTTTGTTTTGTATCTTGATTTATATTCTGCAGCTTTGCTGAATTTGTTCATTAGTTAACAGTTTTAGTTTTGTTTTGTTTTGGAATCATTAGGGTTTTCTACATACAAAATAATGCCATCTATGCACAGAGATAATTTGACTTCCTTTCTGATTTGAATGCTTTTCTTGCCTAATTTCTCTGGCTACGACTTCCAGTACTATACTGAATAGAAATGGAGAGAATGAGCATCCATGCCTTCTTCTTGATCTTAGAGGAAAAGCTTTCAGCTTTCCATTGTTTAGTGTAACGTTAGCTGTGGGATGTTTTATACATGATCATTATTACATTGAAGTAATGTCTTTCTATTGCTAGTTTGTTCTGTGTTCTTATCAGGAAAGGGCATTGAATTTTGTCAAATGCTTTTTCTGTGTCTATTGAGATGATCATGTGATGTTTATCCTTTGTTCTGTTAATGTGATAAATCAAACTGATTGATTTTCATATGTTGAACTCCTCTTATCCCAGGGATTCATTTGAGCTAGTCATGGTGTATGTTCCTTTTATTATGCTTTTAAATATATTTTTCTAATATTTGGTTGAAGATTCTCACATCTATATTCCTCTGGAAAATCAGCCTGCAGTATCATGGTACAATAACCTCATAAAATGATTTGGAAGTGTCCCCTCCTTTTCAAATTTTTAAAAGATTTTGAAAGGACTGACATTAATTTTTCTTGAAATTTTTGATAAAATTCTCCAGTGAAGCCATTTACTCCTGGTCTATTATTATTATTATTATTATTATTATTATTATTATTATTGGAAAGTTTTTGGTTATTGACTTAATCTCCTTACTAGTTTATGGGTTTGTTCATATTTTCTATTTCTGTATGATTGAGTCTTGGTATGTTGTATATTTCTAGAAATATACCTACTTTTACTAGGTTATCCAATTTGTTAGTGTATAATTGTTCACAGTAGCCTCTTGTAATCTTTTTTATTTCCATAGAATCAGTAGTAATGTCATCCCTTTCATCTCTGATTTTACTTAAGTCTTTTCTATTTTTCTTGGTCTAGATAAAGTTTGTCATTTTGTAGATTTATTAAAAACCTGTTATTTTAAAAATATTCTATTGTTTTTGATTCTCTATTTCATTAATCTTTATCTCCATTCTTCTGCTAACTTTAGGCTTAGTTTGTTCTTTTTCTAGTTCTTTGAGGTGTACAGTTGTTTTTTTTTATTTGAAATCCTTTATAATGTAAGTGTTCATCACTAAACACTTCCCTTGGTATTGCTTATAAATTTTAGTATGTTACCATTTAACTTTTTTTTTTACTTCAAAATATTTTCAAATTTTGGAGTATGCTATTCAATTTTTACATATCTGTGATTTCTCCAGTTTCCTTCTGCTATTTGTTTCTAGTTTCATTCTTCTATGGTAAAAAAAGATACTTGGTATGAATTCCATTGTATCAAATTTATTAACACTTGTTCTATGACCTAACATGTGATTTAGCTTGGTAAATACTCCATGTGTGCTTCAGAAGAATGTATATTCTGCCAGTGTTATGTGTATTGTACTGTATATATCTATTAGGTATACTGAACTACAGTGTTGTCCAAGTCTTATGTTTCTTTATTGATCTCTCTGGATGTTCTACCCATTATTGAGAGTAGGCTATTGAAGTCCTCTACTATTATTGTGTTGCTGTCTATTTCTCCCTATAGTTCTGTCAATAATTGCTTTATATATTTGTGTGTTCTGGTGTTGGGTGCATATATATTGATAATTGTGTGTCTTCATGGGGAATTGAGCCTTTTATCTTTATATATCTTTTGTCTCTTGTGACAGTGTTTGATTTGAAGTCTATCTATTTTGTCCATATATATATATATATGGACAAAATAGATAGACTTCAAATCTCTCCTTTCTTTTGGTTAACATTTGCATGAAATATCTTTTACTATCCTTTTACAGTCTGCCTACTATGTATGTATTTAAATCTAAAATGAGTGTGCTATAAAAAGCATATATTTGTCTCTTGTTTTTTGAAAATCAATTCAGCCACTCTATCTTTTTGATTGGAGAGTTTAATCTATTTTGATTTAAAGTAATTACTGATAGTGCAGGACTTACTATTGTCATTTTATTAATTAGTTTCAGGGCTGTATTGTATCTTTTTTGTTCTTTGTTTCTATCTTTGTGTTTTGTCTTTTTTTGTTGTTGTTTGTTTGTTTGTTTGTTTTTGTAGAGACATGCTTTGACTCCTTTCTCTTTATCTTTTGTGTATCTACTACAGGTATTTTCTTTGTGGTTACCATGGGGCTGACAAAAAACATCTTGCAGTTACAACAATATATTTTAGCTGATAATAATTTTAATTATATACAAAAACTACTCCTACTTTCCCCCACAAACTTTATGTTATTAATATCACAAATTACCTCTTTTTAAATTGTGATCCATTAACATATTTTATAGTTATATTTATTTTATGCTTTTGTCTTTTAACTTCTATACCATAATTCAAAATGTTCTATGCATTACCATTATAGTATTATAGTATTCTGTATTTGTTTATGTTATTACCTTTACTAGCGAGCTTTATTATTTCAAATGTTTTCATTCCAATTCAAAGAACTCCCTTTAGCATTTCCTATAAGGCAAGCCTAATGGTAATGAACTCTTTTAGCTTTTGTTTATTTGGGGAAGTCTTTATTTTGCCTTCATTTTTGAAGGCAGTTTTGCTGGATCTAGTATCCTTGATGAGCATTTTTTGTTTGTTTTGATTCAACACTTTGAATATATCATTCTATTTTCTTCTGGACTGCAAAGTTTCTGCTGAGAATTTCACTTATAGTTTTATAGGGGCTCCCTTGTATGTGACAAGTCCATTTTCTCTCGCTTATTTCAAAATTCTTTCTGTGTTTTTGACATTTGACAGTTTGCTGATAGTGTGTCTTAGTGTGGACTTCTTTATGTTAATCCTAGTTGTGTCTTTTGGGTTTCTTAAATCTGGATAACCACTACCTTTTCAAGATTTGGGGAGTTTTCTCCCATTATTTCTTCAAATAAGATATATACACTTTTTTTTATTCTCTTTCTTTCCCTTATGGGACTCCAATAACGTGTATAATAGTCTGTTTCTGTTTGTTTGTTTGTTTGTTTGTTTTTGTATTGAATAAGTTTCAGGCTTTCCTTACACTTTTCCATTCTTTGTTTTTTCCTCTTTTGTCTAGATAATTTCAAATGACCTGTCTGTGTTTACCAATTCTTCTGCTTGATCAAGTCTACTATTGAATTTCTATAGTCAATTTTTCAACTTAGTTATTGTGTCCATTAGCTCCAATATTTTTAAATTTTATTTTCTATCTCTTTGTAGATATCTTCACTTTAGGCATTGTTTTCCTTAGAACATTACAACGGTTATTTTTCTTTGTCAGGTAATGCACATACCTCCATTTATTTAGGGTCTGTTTCTGAAGACTTATTTTCTTCCTTCAATTAGACCTGTTTTCCTATTTTTCTGTGTGCCTTGAAAATTTGTGTTGTTTTCCTTGCATTTGAAAATACAGTCGTTTCTCCCACTCTTTACAGAAAGACATTATATAGGGAAATACCTTCACTAGTTAACCTGGCATAGATTTGGGGGGGCATGCCAAATCTTTTCTGGGGATGCATCTTCTATAGGCTATGTAATTACCTATTTAGAGAGATTTGCTGATTTGTTTTTCAGGATCTTGTATTTCCTCGATCCCTTTGGTGTCTGTCTGCAATATTGCAGGTTTTCTTGTACTGTATCAAGCCACTGAGCAATTTTTTTTGTTTGTTTTCATGCTAGCACCCCAGGCATGCTGGTTCCTCATCAACACTCTGAGTCAGGAGAGACAGAAACGTGTCTATTGCGCAGGTCCCTCAAAAGCTGAAATGTTAGATAAACATTCCACTCTTCTCTTTCCCTTCAAAAGAATAAGGTGTCATTTGGGTTCTTTTTCCAATTGCAACAGCTTGGAGGAAGAACTGACATGGTTGAAATTCAATGGCTTTTCTTACCATTATAATAACTGTTCTTGGTTTTGAGCTTGCCTGGGTTATTATGACTTCCTATCTGATTTCTGGAGTTCCTATAAAGGCTTTTTGGGTCACAGATTTTTGTTAGGGGGCTGTTTCTGTAGAGGAACTGAATTTACCTCTTATTACCTAATTTACTGATATTACCTCTTATCCTGTATTGTTTATCTCAATCACTTCAGCTAAATTCTAGTCTCCATAAAGGACATGTCTGAATCTTAGCCATCTGAGTGTTTCCATAGGGCCTTACATACCATAGGTGCTCAATAAATATCTTAGTGACTGAATGAGTCCTGTCAATAATCCTAGTTAAGAATGAGAGTACCATTCTAAAACTTTCGTTAATTAAGAATAGGCATCCCTCTTTAATAAATAAACCAAAGCAGATGCTTCTATCTTTTTTAGGAAAGGCCTACATATTAGCCGAGCTCATATTCTCATGATTTAATTTTGTAAAGATTTAAAAATTTGCCTTATGGTTTAAATTTGTATTCATTCTGTCTCTCACTAAAAACAATTAAATAAGAAGTTGTAGGAAGACATATCAGAAAGAAATATGGAGATGAAATAAAAAGATAATTAGGTTAATAACTAGGAGCTCTAACAGAAAACTTTGAAGAAAGAAGAGGAGTTCATCATACATTAAATATCTATTCTGTGCCAAGCATGGTGCTAGCACAGAACTTATTGGTGCTAGAGGCTGTAAAATGATCCTGACAATGAAGAGGCAATAGAGAACACTGTGGAATTAAGTAATTATAGTAAGGTAATTAATTAAATAACTGAGAGATGAGCTTCAAGTGGATGGTGAGGTTAAAGTCAGATTTCAGTAAGGTTAGAAGTGAATGAGACATAATAAAAGAGATGGTCTATGTGTACTTTTTCAATAAATTGAGTATGGACAGGAAAAAAAAAGAGAGATGGGATAATGTAACTTAAAAAAAGAAGCAGAAAATGAAAGTGATTTTAAAAACATATGTTCATTTATGATGGGAGCAAATTTAGTCTATTATCTATGGGACGAAGTTTGAAAATGTAGTTGAAAGAAGGGATAATTGACAGTTACAAAAAATATGGAATCTGTGCATAAAAGCTACCACAGGTCAGAATGCCAGGAATTGGGTGGTAGACTGGGAGAAACAAAGAAGTTGCCTCTTACAGACTGAGCTCTCTGCAGGAGGAGGGGGGAGGGGTGAAGGTGCAGCAATTTCCCTGAACACCATGCCCGGGAGACCTGGGAGTTCCAGGTGACCGGCGACAGTGCCCAGGCATCAGGGCAGAAACAGAGAAGGAGGGATGGCAGAGAAGTGGGCATGGGGGGGAAACAAAAGTTGATTATTACCAGCACTGGATGCAAAATGTGAGGCTGAACCGCAGCTCTCGTCCCTTAATGCAGACAGTGCGTCCCCCCCATATTGTCTGAGACAGAACACCACAGAGCCACAGGGGAGTTTGAAGAAATGCTACTGAAACTGTTGCTAACACTGACAAGCAATGAGACTGAGGGTAGTAAGCATGATCGAATATTTATAAGAAAAAAAAGGCATTATCGAGACTTTACATAAAGAGGATTAGATGCCACCTACTGCACACCAATGGAAAAATGAATTCTTTGCAGCAGGCTACAGAGAGAACTTTGTATAATAAATCTTCTTTCTGGAAAACAGAAAAGCAGAATACACTTCCATTACTGCTCAGGTGAAGAACTAGTCCATTAAACACCATAAACTACCAAGGTGACAAGGCATCTGAGAAAGAAAGAGAAAAATCTCTAGAGAATAAGCTTAAAGACATAGAAATATATGACTTAAATAACAAAGAATTTAGGATAGTACTTCTGAAAAAACTCAATGAGATACAAACAATTCATATCAACAATTTCAGGAATTGAAAAACAACTAGATAAGCAGAATAAGTTTCTTAGCAAGGAGATTGAAACCCTCAAAAAGAACCAAATAGAATTACTGGAGAAGAACACACTGCAATTGATGAAAAATGAAATAGCAAGCTTGGGAAATAGAGTAGAACAAATGGAGGAAAAGATCAGTGATATCAAAGACAAAAATATGGAAATAAATCAGAAGGAAATAGAGAGAAACCAAAGAATCAAAAATAATGACAGAGAAATACAAGAATTAAATGATATTATCAGGAGAGGAAACAAAAGAATAATGGGCATTTTCGAAGGGGAAGAAAAGGAGCGATGTTAGAAAGCATTTTCAGACAAATAGTTGATGAGAATTTCTTAAATCTAAAAAATGAGCTGGAGCTTGGAATTCAAGAAATCAACAAAAGACCCAATTATATCAACCCAAAAAGGCCTTCACAAAGATACATTGTATTAAAATTGTCAAAAATCAATGACAAAGAAAAAATTATCAGGGCAGCCAGAGAGAAGAGGACAGTAACTTATAAAGGAAACCCATTAGATTATCTTCGGACTTCTCAGCACAAACCTTACAAGCCAGAAGGGAGTGGAATCAAATATTCAATGTATTAAATGAAAGGAACTACCAGCCAAGAATATTCTATCCAGCAAAGCTCTCCTTCAGATTTGAAGTATAAATAAACACCTTTCCAGACATAAAAAAATTGAGAGAATTCTCCACTACGAGGCCTGCATCATAGGAAATACTGAAAGGAGTCAGCTCACCTAAAACAAAATGACAAAAAAATTACATAATTAGGATTAAGGTGACTAGCAGGATGACAGAAACAGAGGAGTGCACCCTTACTAATAACAGGACATTATAAGCTTAAACAATAAGAAGAGATTTGCTATAGCAAGATAGTAATGAATGTTCAGCATATATAGGGACAAAATGAGACAACAATGATAGAAAAGGGGAGGATTCAAAGATCTATATTTGCAAAGGAGAATGGAGATAAGGCACATACAGAAAAAAGACGACTGTATGTGTATGCGTGTGTGTGTGTATGTGTGTATGTATATATGTGTGTGTGTATGTATATACATATGACACTATCCTTTACATATTCATAATGGTAACCACACACCAAAGATTCAGAAGTGAAATATATAACATTGAAGTTCATAGCAAGTGCAATTAGGCAAGAGAAAGATTTAAAACGCACCTTAATAGGAAACGAAGAAGTCAAACTGTCACTATTTGCAGATGACATGATTCTCTATATAGAAAACTCTAAAGACTCCACAAGAACACTACTAGAAATAAGCAAATACAGTAAATTTTCTGGATAAAACATCAACGTTCAAAAATTCTTAGCATTCCTATAATCTAACAATGAAGTGTCACAAAAAGAAGTGGAAAAAATAATTCTTTTTGCAATTGTAACAACAACAAAAATAATATATCTAAGAATAAATTTAACGAAACAGATGAAGGACCTATACAATGAAAACTAAAAGATGTCATTAAAGGAAATCGAAAAAGATACAAAGAAATGGAAAAATATTCTGTGTTCTTTCATTGGAAGCATCAACATAGTTTAAATTACCATATGACCTAAAGCATTATACAGATTTAATGCAATTCCCATCAAAAACTCATCAGCATTTTTTAAAGAAATAGAACTAAATATCATCAGATTTGTATGGAAGCACAAAAGACTCCGAATTGCCAAAGCCATCCAGAGGCTGGAGACATCACTCTGCCTGACTTCAAAATATACTACAAAGTGACAACAATCAAAATAGCATGGTATTGGCAGAAAAATAGACACACTGACCAGTGGAACAGAATCGAGAGCCCAGAAGTAAACCTATATTTATATGGGTAAATAATTTTCAACAAAAATGCCAAAAACATGCAGTGGAGAATGGAAAGCCTGTTCAATAAATGGTGCTGGGAAAACTGGAAAGCCACCTGCAAAAGAATAAAACTAGACTGTTGTCTATCACCATACACCAAAATTAACTCAAAATGGATTAAGGATCTGAATATAAGACCGGGATTAATAAAATGCATAGAAGAAAACATAGGAACTAAACTCATAGATCTTGGACTTAAAGAGGATTTTATGAATTTGATCTGAAAGGCAAGGGTAGGAAAAGGAAAAATAAATGAATGAGACTACATCAAACTAAAAAGCTTCTGCACAGTGTAAGAAACCATCAACAATGTAAAAAAAAACAACCATTTGAATAGAAAAATATATTTTCAAGCAATATCTCCGATAAGGGCCTAATATCCAAAATATAGAAAGAACTCATACAACTCAATAACAACGAAAAGAAATGATCCATTCAAAAAAATTGGCAGAGGACCCGAACAGACACTTCTCCCTAGAGAAAATACAAATGGCCAACAAATATATGAAATGATGCTCAATATCTCTAGGTATTAGGGAAATGCAAATGAAAACAGAATGAGATACCATCTCAAACCTGTTAGAATAGCTGTAATCAACATAAGTAATAAAAAATGTTGGAGAGGATGCAGAGGAAAAGGAATCTTCACACACTGATGGTGAAACTGCAAATTGGTACAACTAATATGGAAATCAATATGGAGTTTCCTCAAAAACTAAGAATTGATATAGCATATCATCTGCCAATCCCTCTACTGGGTATTTACCCCAAAGACTTGAAAACTCATATCCAAAATAATATTTGCACACCGATGTTCATAGCAGCATTATTCACCATGGACAGAACATGGAAGCAACTGAAATATCCTATGATAGATTATTGGCTAAAGAAGCTGTGGTACATCTATACAATTGACTATTACTCAGCCATAAGAAGAGATGAAATATTGCCAATTGAGACAACCTGGATGGATCTTGAGATAATCATGCTAAACGAAATAAGCCAGACAGAGAAAGTTGAAAATCACATGATATCACTTATATGTGAGATATAAACCTAAAAGCAACAAATGAACTGGTCAAACAGAGACTTTGAACATGGACAGTAGACTAGTGGTTACCAGAGAGTAGAGTGGGGGAGGAAGGGGAAGGTTGATAGAGTAAAAGGGTTAAAACTGTGGTGACAGAAAGAAATTTAACTATGAGAGGTGAACACAATACACACACACACACACACACACATATATATTCATATATATGTATACATCAAAGATCAAAGGTAGTGAGTTTAGACCTATGTATACATATATATGTATACATATATACATATATATGTATATACACACACACACACATATACTGTTAAAATATACAGTTGAATCTTTCCAGATTTTGTTAACCAATGTCACTATAAAATAATTAATTTAAAAAATTAATTAATTAAAAAATAAAGCATATGCTATTTTTCAATATACAGAACCTCCTGGATTGATGCTGCATTTGTAAAGAAAATCAAGGTATATTTGTGCATTTGATGCATATACTATTAATTCAATTTTCAAAATTCAGATATTGATAAAGACTAGACTGTTTCTATTGGAATTGGTCCCAGGGCAAGTTTGTCCTCCATCTTTTTTAATGGAGCTCCCTTTCTCACCTAAGGTGTCGAAACTTCTCTTAACTGCTGGGTGTGTTCTCCTCTGCATCACTCTGAGCCCTAGTTCTTTCTAACTTTCTACTTTAGGGACTATGTCCACAGTGACAACACCTTTCTCTTGTGAGAATCAAGTGCCAGCTCTTACAGGTCTAAACTCACTACCTTTGATCTTTCAGTATCCATTGGTTAGCTAATTTCTTATGGCTTCTCAGCTTTTGACCTTCCACCTTGCTTGAAACCTAATATTGATATATTCTCTGACTGAGCCCAAATCCCCCATTTAAAAAAAAATGGGACATACACATTTCTTTCTCTAAAGAAGGCATACAAATTGCAAATAAG
>NW_024348530.1:394311-415670 GCF_902729225.1 Pteropus medius
GAAACAAGAAGTGTTGGCAAGTATTTGGAGAAATTGAATGCTTGCGCATTTTTGCTGGGAATGTGAAATGGTGTAGCTGCTTTGGAAAAACATCTAGAAGTCCCTCAGAAGGTAAAATATAGATGACCAAGTGGCCAAATAATTTTACTGATAGGTATATACATAAAAGAAATGATAACATATGTCTACACAAAAATTTGTACATGACGGTTTATAGCAGCATTATTTATAATAATCAAAGAGTAGAAACAACCAAAGTGTTATTCGACTGATTAATAGATAAATGAAATATGGTATAGTCATACAATGGCATATGACTTGACAATAAAAAGGGATGAATTACGGATATAAGCTACATGTTTGAAACCTGAGAACAATATGCTAAGTGTAAGAAGCCAATCATAAAGATCACATGTTGTATGATTTCATTTATACTAAATGTCCAGTGTAGGCAAAACTATAGACACAGAAAATTGATTAGTGGTGGTTTGGACCTGGAGGTGAGAATGGAGGTGGGGGGCTGAGACATGACTGCTAATGGGTATGGAGTTTCTTATTGAATGCTAAAATGTTCTGAAATTGATTGTAGTGATGGCTATACAGCTCTGTGAATATACTTAAAACCACTGAAATGTATGATTTAAGTGGGTCAATTGTATGGTATATAAATAATATCTCGATAATTCTCTTAACAATGAAACAAATAGCTGTGTTTATCTCATAAAGTTATTGGGAAAATTTAATAAGATTATCCAAATAAATTACTTAGTATAGTGTCTAGTACCTGGTAAGCAATTAATAATTTATAGCTTTACTGTTACTATTACAACTACTAATAATAACTCTTATTAGTAGTACTAGAGCTATTAATAATACTAAATGTTGTTATGACAATAACTATTAGTAGTAGAGCTATTACTAAATAATATTAAATATTATAACAATAACTATTAGTAGTAGTAGAGCTATTGTTAAATAATAATAACTTATTTATATAGTTATTATATATATAATATAGTTGTTTATTATTATTATTTTAGAATTTTCCTATAAGACATAGCTTTTTTGAGGATATAATTTTGGGCCTATATAATGTTATCATATTCATTATACTATAATAAAAATAACACAAACCTTAGAGCAATACATGATCATTTCATTAGCTTAAGCCATGACAGTACACACAATGTATGTATAATGGTAGTAGAAAAGGATTTTGTTGATTTTTTTTGTTTTTCTATACCCTTCATACTCTGTTAGCTTCAAGTAATGCCTTGAAAACTTTCATTTAATCTTGAATTAGTGAAAATTTTGGAGAGGAAGAAGAAAGGTATCATGAGTTCACTCAGCTTTCTTGGCATGCATCATTGGTCTTGTACCATGGCAGTATTCACTTTTCCTTGTAGATATTCTAGGGTTAGTGGTTTCTTTCTGAAGGATTTACTTTTTGTGCAAGGTAACATGTACATGCTTAGCATAGGCTGCCTCAAACTACAAACCATTCTATTTCCCAGAATGTACAACATTTGCATTACTTACAACTTTAGAAAATCTGGGCCAAGCTTTTTCCCTAAGAGTTGGCTCCTGTATTAATGTTTGAGATTGAAACTTGTTTACATAATTTGTCCCAGTTTTTATAACTCAGTAATCCTTGTTTTGAGACACTTAAGAATGAAAAGACAATGTTAACAGTTTACTAAAGATTTTTCTGTAATGTTGCAAGTTGATTATGAATATCTCATGAATAACATGATTGACTTATTTTAATTCTGTTTTGACATTTTTAGCTCAATTGGTTGGTGACTGGCTTTGAATTCTTTGTTCTATGATTTTAGAAAGAGTTGACTAATTTTACTAAACTGAAGAGACTCAAGTGTATCATAAGTTTCTACTTTTAGTATTTGCCATATTGAAGCAAATGGTGGACAATTATTTCAAAAAGTTTTATCTTTAGCAATTTTTAATTATTTCAAAATAAATATAGTACTTGGATTGAAGTTACAGAGATATGCACTTATACTGAATGAAAGCAAAGTATAGAACTGTTAATTTATGAGGTCTTGTCACAAAAAAGCAAAAAACTCTCTTTCCCCATCTCTGTTTTGGAATTTATCATATTGCATTGTAATTCTGCTTACACATCTGTCTTCCCCACTAGACTGAGACCACTTTAGGACCTCATTTATTCACCCCCATATCACAATGTTCTAAGACAGTGTTTCCTATCCGCTATGAACTCAACAAATTTTTTTTTTTTAGAAAAAGTTTTTAAAAGATAGATTTGATTGAACAACTAATTTCCTAATTTGGGATTTATTTAGTTATTTATTTATTCATTTATTTTTGTATTCTAATCCTGAATATTGTATTAAATATTATATTTTGCTTTATTCTCTTATAGAACCTCTTACAGTGGTCTAATATAATTTTCAGTAGAAAGTGATATGCTGGTGAAATCAATTTCTGACAAAGATTAACACTTCTTATATACAATAAAAAATTTGATCCAGTAGCACCTAACACAGTCATAAAATATGAATTTGAATAGCCTGTAAAAATAAAATAAATTCTGAATGAGGATAGAAGTGAAATAAAGGAAATTTTTATACTGAATCAGATTCATCTAAAGATAAACAATCTGGCTTTTTGAAGCAACTGAGGTATTTAATTAGCTTGGATTATTTCACTGGTCTAAGGTTTTTTTTTTATTATTGATATGCTTTAGGACCTCAAAACTTCTTTTTGACTCTTTGACAAAAAAAGAGAAAATAAACAATGTTTATGTTTACTTTCTGCATAACACTGACTGGCTTCTTCAATGTCTTAAAAAACACCGACACCTTTTTGAATGTCTTAAAAACATCCAAGAAGAAAGTTATCATCACCATTGAGATTAGAGCACATTTCCAAATTCAACTTTAATGGAAATTAGATATCCAATCATTTCTTCCACCTTTGTTCATGGCTGTTTCAAAACTTCTGGGAGTCTGGTACAGTTTGTAAAGCATGCATTTGGGTTCTATAAAAAAAGCAGTGTACAAAGAAGGGTCTTCTGCGTGTCGATACATTTCAACTGGTGCACATGTCCTTATGATGTTTTATTACTTTGCTATTAAAGTGCAATATAAATTAATATACTGTAATATCATGTTATTTTTCTTAAAAAATATTGAAAATATATTTCTTTCCATCTGCCAAAAAAAGAATTAGCCCTGGTAGAGTAAAGGTTTATTTATTTTATTAAAAGCTAAATTTATCTTCAGAGAGAGAAAAGAAATGGAAGATCACAGGACCAAATTAGATTTTTGTGTGTGTTTTGTAACTCGCTTTTGTATTTATACTTCATACATTACCACAGGCAGCTATGGCTGAATAGGCTTGCATTGTGAGAGCAATAGTTTTCAGATTATTTGTTAAGAACATGTTTGTTATCTCAAAATATATGATTATTTGGTTAAGATTAATCTTTTTTCAGCATTACAAAGTGAACACAATTTAGCAACAACCAAACTGTCATTACTATGTCAGCAAAAAGTATGTAAATTTCTAGAACCTTGTGGATGACTAATGGATTACACTATAAGAAAGTCAAGATGTTTATTTTCCTCTAGAGACAAAATATCTGTACCAATGTCTACTTCATGAACTAAAAAGTAAATGGTGGTCAATTTCTACTAAAATTTTTCATTTACCGTATTGATTTTAGAAATATTCAGAACTGAGAACAAAGTGTAACCCTCAAACATATGAACAATTATTCCAGACCGTATTTTCTAAAACTACCTTGAAGCTAGTAGTTAAGTATTTCCCACAATATTTCTCATTTTGCATAAAATGCCCACATGAGATTCTTGTCCATGGGGAAAATGGAATTCGGAGAAATTCCATTTCTAGAGAAAATTAATTAATGGTTGTTCTGGTTATCTATTGTTGTTTAACAAACTACTACTAACTCTGTGACAAATGACAACTATTTTATTTCACTCATTTTTTTTGTGTGTCAGAAATTTGAGATCGCTCATGTCCGAATATCTAACAAAGTGAAGCTCACTGAAGAAGAATTTGAAAACCCTTTCAAAGGCAACACCAGTAAAATTCAATATGTGGAAAGACTGAGTCAAAAATTATACATTTTTGTGGAGGCAACCAAAATGGCATAGATGATAGAGGCTCTGTTTATACCTCTGGTGACCAAATCAAAGTTGTGATGGAAACAAGGAGCATCAGCAAGGAAAAATTGTCTGGGATCTAGATGAACAAGCCATACAACTAGGGAGAAATCCAAGAAAGCACCCTTTTACGGCAGAAGGTAGGACAGGGTGAGGACTGGGGGCTGCTCGGTCTCGAGCAGCTGAGTGAGAGGGAGCCTGCGGCAGCAGAAGCATCAGATGCCTCTTACAGGGGCTGAATCTGGGAGTGGATTTTCATGGTGCAGGACCTGCTTGCTCTGAGCACTAGTGCCGATTTGGCTGTGCTCAGGAGGCACCAGAGACTTATAGGGAGACATTGTTGGAGTGAGGGCCAGGGCAATACTCGCCTGTACAGAAGTGCCGGCGGTATCCATTATGCCCTGTGGAGCCCTCCCCCTTACCAGTGCACCGGACATAGCTGTAAAGTCATCAAACTAGATAACAGAGGTCGCTCCACCCAGAGAATTCCCTGAAACCCTGCCTCCCTCAACCCGCGGCCACACACCCAAGGAACATCCAGGTATATCCTCAGCGAGTCAGGTTTCCTTACTGAGCAGCACCTAGACTCACACTGGAGGCAGCTGGCCTCGGTTTCTGGTGTGGCCTTTTGAGGCAACTATAAGCACAGCATCTGTGGACTGCTTGCTGAATCTTAACAAGTGGCCCCAGAGGGGCAGAGGCTTGGGCTAAATTTGGCCTGCAGTTGAACCCCTCTCAGGACTGTGCCACTGGACACCTACTTCACAAATCCACACTAATAAGACCAGGAAACAGGGGCTTTGCTTAGTACTTAGAAACAGACATGGAAAATCAGCCAAAATAGGAAGACAAAGAAGCAGAAACCATATTAGAGAATACAACAGATATAATGGAGTCAAGTAATCTAACAGATGCAGAGTTCAAAACACTGGTTATAAAGATGCTCAATGATTATTATTATTTTTTTTTGGATAAATTCAGTGAGAACTTCAACAAAGAGGTTAAAAAACATGAAAATGGAAATGGAAATTATAAAAGGGAACCAGTCCGAAATGAAGAACACATTATCTGAGATAAGAAATATATTAAATGGAATAAACAAAGGAATAAACAAAGTGAATAAATAAAAGGATCAAATGCACTATCTAGAGGATGGGAAAGCCAAGGACACTCAATCAGAATGGCATGAAAAAAGAAGTCAAGATTATAAAAATAATTTAAGGAGCATAAAGGACATTTTTAAGGGTACAAATATCCATCTGATTGGCGTAACTGAAGAAAATCAAGATGTTGAACAGCTGTTTGAAGAAATAATGATGGAAAGCTTTCTTAACCTGGTGAAGGAAATGGACATAAACCTCAGGAAGCTCAGAGAATTCCAAAAATCTAGGATCCAAAGAGGCCCACAGCAAGACACATCATAATTAAAATGCCAAAGGTTAAATACAAAGAAAGAATATTAAAAGCAGCAAGAGAAAAACAGTTACTTATAAGGGAACACCCATAAGACTGGCAGCTGACTTCTGAAACTATGCAGGACAGAAGGGCTTGCCAAAAAATATTCGACAGGATCTACAACCCAGAATAATTTATCCAGAAGAGCTATCATTTAGGGGTGAAGTACAGATAAAGAGCTTCCCAGACAAAAATAAGCTAAAGAAATTTACCACCACCAAGCCAGTATTACAGAAAGTGTTGGAGGGACTTCTTTAAGAAGAAAAAGCATGTATCAAAAACAGGAATAAAGAATGGTAACAACTACATTCCCATCAATAAGTACCTCAAATGGAAAAGAATTAAGTGCTCCAACTAAAAAAGTGGATGAATGGTAAAGAAAATAAGACCTCTACATATGCTGCCTATGAGAGACTCACTTCAGATTAAAAAGACACACACAGACTAAAAGGAAGGAGATGGAAAAAGATATTGCTTTGATGGACCTAGAAGGTATTTAAGTCAGACAGAGAAAGATAAACGCTATATGATTTCACTTATATGCGGAATCTAAGGGATAAAAAGAACAAACTAATCAAAAACAGACTCACAAATATAGTAGACAATTTGGTGACGCACAGAGGGGAGGGGGTTTGAGGGACTGGGAGAATGGGATGAAGGGTTAAAGAAGTACAAATTAGTAGCTGATGGATGGTCACTGGAATGGGGAGCACGGCATAGGGAATGCAATTAGCATGAATACGTTGGCTAGGTGGAGGGTCAGGGAAGAGAGGGAGCAATTGGGGGGATCGTTTTATGAACTATAAAGATGTCTAACCAATATACTATATACTTGAAACTAATTAAAATAAATACATTAAAATAATAAATTTTGAGATTTGTTTCTGAACTACATGACATAAGCCAAGGCAGTTGTTGCTGTAGGAACCACTTCCAAGATGGCCTCTTCACTTACATATCTGGTGCTTTGGCGCTCATTGGCTTCTCATTCTCCACATGGTTTTTCATCCTCTAGGGCCTCTCCAAGTAGCTTGAGCTTCTCACAGCATGGTAGTTTCAGAGCAGACAAAGATACCCGAACAGAAGTTGCAAGGTTTCTTTTGGCCTAGCCTCCAAAATCCCAGAATATCACTTATGTCATACTCTATTGGTCAAACATGTACCTAAGGCTATCCAAGTTTCAAGGAGAGAGGAATGAGAAATTATGTTTAAATGGTAGGAGTGGCAAAAAAAAAAAATCTGTAGGCAACTTTAAATCTACCACAATGTTGTCTCAGTTTTTAAGTATTGGGATTTGGAAAAACTGAACTGTGACATGTGCTTCACCACTTGGATTGTATTGTTGTGTTTTTGGGTAGTACTAGTTTTAGTTCTTGTTAGAGTATGTCTAAATCTGAATGTGCTTAATAAGTTTGAAAAAATAAGGAAAATAATTTCCAGAAGATTTCATAATCTTACTGAATTCTGAAAGCTTTCCACATATAGACAGAATCCTCTAATTGCTCCAATTACCTTTTTTATCTCTTTTTTATCTTTGGCATTTCCAAACCCTCATCATTCTGACTGCAAAGCTCCCACTGACAATGAAGAACAATTTGACATTTACAGTGTTCCTAATATCACCTTACTATTGAGGCATAAGAGTAAGTTACAAAATCATTTTTAGTTGTAAATAAATCGTTTTAAATAAATTTGTGGAAAAGTTAGTCACTTAAAATCAACCAGTCAAAGATCTGGTTTAACTGATTTTGTTTTTCTTTTTGAAATGCCAAAGATCTGGTTTAACTGATTTTGTTTTTCTTTCTCTGAATGACATGGTTGCTTTAGCATCTTAAGGAAACAGCCATTCTGGGATGAAAAATGGGCAGGTCTCCACTTTTCTGTCAATAAAGTTGTTTCCAAGTGGTGTTACAAATTAAAAACTGATAAAGTTAAGCCTTGCATCTAATGTACATTGGAAGCAAATTACTTTAGTAGGTGGTGTTGGTAGTGGGTTATTTTGGCATATATACCTATGTTGAAATACACATTCATATGAAGCACATCTTAGAGACGTCCTGAATAGCACATACATGTGTTACAGCTAGTGCATCTGAATTAAATGTACTCCCTACAAGGGTCTGTCTCCTTGCTTTAGAGAATTACTGCTCAGACTTTTTTGTTGGTTTGCCTAATGGCAGAGGAGAATGAAGAAGTAATTACACAGAGGCATGAACACAAAGTTTACTCATATTTTATTCGAAATAGTGTGAATTTTGATTTCTACTCCTTAATATATGTTTTCATATAAAAGCAACTTGTGCACTTGAATCTCCATGAAAACAAATGGTACAAGATCATTTTATAGCTTCATGTAACCCCTGGAAAACCAGAGTATCCTTGAGGTATTTTTATCCCAGAGTGGATTGAAAGATGTAAATAAAATTACTGAGGGCATGTGCCAACACATCTAGGTTTGCTTTTAACAAAATGTAATGAGTGCAAAATAATACAAGTGGTAAGGGGAGAGCCATAGTCTAATACTTCAACATTGTCTACAGAATATTCGCCATTCCCACAGCCCACTCTTGACAACATGTTTATTATTTTTTCTTCTTTTTGTTTTAAAATATTTAACTTTGGTACTCACACTGCTAGGCTGCATTAACTACAATGTAATATATTACATTTTAGAAAAAATAAACAAGCTCTTAGGAATGTAATTTTCTCTCACCTGTTTTCAGATAGCAATAAGCCTCTAATAATTCAAGAGAATTGGAAAGATCAAAAGTTGAGCCCCAAACCTCCAAAATGAGTGAAATACTGGGGCCGACTCATCTGTTCTGGTTATATAATTAGTAAGTACCACCACGGTCACATATTTGAGTAAATCACATGCCCAAAATAAATCTAATACATTTCCAGCTTTATTTACTCAGTTCTCTTACTGAGAATTGAAGACTTTCTTAGAATTGAAGAGAATGAAACCCGATAGATGAAAGCTCACTCATATTTAAGTACATGACTTAAAGGCCATGATTTGAAAGATATATTGGCAGGCCTCTGAGTTTCAATCTTATAGTTCTTGAAATCTAAGGATTAGTGGTAGGGGACACAAAAAGAAGGCTCAATACCTTGTGTATTTGAGACTATAAAAAGATGATAGTACTCACAAATCAACTTTTTACTTTTCCCAATACCATATGATTCATAAATATTCAGGATCTCACCATAAAAACAACTTTTAAATAGCCATGGATTGTATCATTGGAAATAATATTATCAAACCAGTTTAAAGGCTTACTGAGGAGCTCTTTATTTTTAAAAAAGTGTTTGTTCTCCAAGAGTTCATGCTCCCTAAATTAAAAAAAAAAATGGCTGACAAACATGAAGTTTTCTGTACCAGTCATCAATGCATGACATTCACGAATCTATCAATCACAAAATTAAAAACCTCTGTCCTACGGCACACTTAATACCCAGTGTAACCAATTAGCATCACTATTCTTTGATGCAATACAAACTCATTTCCTTAAACTGCTATTGCACTGGACTCCAGGGTTATAAATGAGTAGACGCAAATTGATTCACATGTAATAACAGTAGCAATAAACTTTTCTTGGTTCATGCAATTTTCCTCATCTGTTAACAGAGCAAATTTAGGATATATTATTCCCAGAAGGGGACTTACCCAGCTGGACATCTATAACACTTGGCTGATTCTCCATGGGGAACAATGGCTTGGGAGGCTTGTCTGTGAGTAAAGCTAGAAGAGAAAATGAAAGAAGGTAATGGAAAAATTGAAATAAATTACAGGTTAAGAAAGATTTTATCATGGGTGATATTTAATGCTTGTAGACTTGATAGAGTGTAAACATTTATTAGACAGTATTCCTACTTGAGTTGTTACTCTATCCATACAATATCTATTTCCCAAGCATATTTAGAGCATCATTGATCACAGTAAATAGGTCATTTCGACAGCTACACTTTCCAACAAAATCAAACATGTAGACTATGTTGAGTGGTTTTTATAAGCTTGTTAATGTAAAGAAATATAGATTTTTAAAAGTACAATCAGATAAATATTAAATCTCCATACCTCTATATATTCTTAGTGAACCCTAATGGACATTTCAGGTGGATTGAAATTTTTATGCCTCTGAATCATCCCTTACTCTCTACCTCATCATACAAAACAATATAATAAAGCACTTGTACTTTCATTAGGATAATTGATCAAAAATGCTGATAGAGCATCCTTTGTCCACCAAATCCTATGCTAAGTGCTAAGGGAGGAGGAAGTAAATATAAGCTCTAGGACTATGAACACAGAATGAGCACATTAAAATAAAGATGTTTACCTAGATTTATCATGATTATCACTTCATAAGTGATATCAATGTCTAATAACTATGTTGTACACATAAAATTAATATTGTATGTCAACTGTCATTGAAAAATAAAAAAACAAATTTATAAAGAGGTAATAGAACAAAGACTACAACGCAATGAAAAATTGTATCATTTGAGCTGTAAGTCTGTATGTGGTAAAGGAATGGCAAAAAGAAAGGTCAGTATTGGTTGGCAGGATTGAGGAAAGTTTTATGGAGAAAAATGGGTCTCCTCATAGACCTTAAGGAATGGAGAAGATTTGGAAAGGCAGAGAATAAAGAAGAATAAATGAAAGAAAGGTTATCAACACAAATGAGGAACAGAGGTAGAACTTAGCAAGCATAGTGTGGCTAGAGGAAAATGATCTGGCTATAAGGAGTTTGGTGGGGTAGGGTACAGGGCAAATTGCTCATGATGTGGAGTAACTGGAAATGAAACTAGATAGATAAGATAGAGTTCAGTTCTGAAGGATCCTGAGAAATCCGCAGGGGAATTTGGACATGATATAGTAAACTAGAAGGACATTCTAGATTCTTGGAACAACAACAACAGAAAACTCAAGAGAAGTGCTATCTAAAGATGATTGGCTTGATGTACAGGATAGGCTGGGGAAAGCAAAACCAGCTAAGAGGATGCTGTAACAACGCTACAGCGGGGGGGATAAGGAGTCAAAGTTATGGAGCGTGGGAAAAAAAAAAGGAGAGGCACTTGGAAGAAAGAAATTTGAGAGGACTTGTCACGAAGATATAAAATGCTTTATGGCAAACCTTATATCAAGCTATTATTTATAACCTGAATTCTGTTTAATTGTTCCCAGATTTATGTCTTGCTTCAACTATCCGACTGAACTCATACTTATTAAAGGGAAATGTTTTATATGTCTTTGTAATTCACAGGAGACAGAATAGAGCTGGGCATATAAGAGAATCATTAAACCACCTTTAATTCACTGGCTTAAGAATTCCCTGCTGACATGAGAAAAGTTCATCTCATATTTGCAAGGAAGTTTAGAAGAGAAAGAGAAAGAAAGCTGACCACGTGTCAGGAAAAGTTAGGAAAATATATAAATTGGGTGAGATTTCCAAAATAGTTGTTGATGCACCAGAAATTCTTATTAAAGAAATTTACATAACATTAACTTCATCTTCCTGATATCCAAATTGATTGAAATGGGAAAATTTTAGTGAAATACTCTGTTTTCCAACAAATCTTTATTGATGGCCTACAATGCATCTTGTCCTTATGGAAACAAACAATATAGTTTTCTAACTAAGCTAATTTTGGCATAATAGACAAATATACAAATATATTATCTATAGTTTTCATTTTGTAAACATTTCAGTTACTCTTAATGATCTGATATTTAAATATTATTTGAAACATAAGGGATATACTTGAAACAAAATTTAAATATTTGTATTGAAAATCCTGTTTGTTAATATAGCAAAATACTGGAAACAACCAAATATTCACCAGTTGGAGACTGGTTAAATAATATTATGGTACTTTCATAAAATGACATATTATTATGCAACTACTTGAAAGAATTAGGTAAATCTATACATCGATTATGAAAATATCTCCAAGATATACTCTTCAATGAAAAAGCAAGGTTCTAAACAGGGTGTACAATATACCATCCTTTGAATAAAATACATAAATATATAGCTTATATATTTATATACTTTATATATTATATATGTGTGTGCATGTGTGTGCATGTGTATGCATATATAAATTTATTTGTGTAAGTATGGAATATTTCTGAATGAATACATATGAAACTAGTAACAGTGATTTCCTCTGAGGAGAGGAACTAGGTGTATTTAAAACATAAATAAAATGAAAAGTAAATTAAATTCAGCTGTCTACATTTTATTTATAAAAAGTTTCAGTTTCTTTGTAGAATTATTGTCAATTTGCCTCACACATCCATATTATAGACACTTAGCTTGATAAAAAGCTATTCTTAGTTTTATTTTCAAATGTGCCTTGCCTCCGAATCAATTAATTAAAATGGATAGGTGGGAAGCAATTATAAGTAATGTATTTCATGTTCAGCAATGAATATTTTGTCCTACTTTCATCAGGATATGAATTGGGAGTCATTCTTGTTCCCTATTCTTACCTCTTGTCATGGATTATGGATATATTTACCCTGATTTTATTATTGTTAAATGTCAATTACTGAAATGACATTTATTAATATTAATGATAATTTAAGTTCCTTACATGTATAGGTGGATCATAATTTTCAAAGTGCTTTCAAATACATAAACTCACGTGATATACACAATGACCTTGGGAGGTAAGGAATATAGTTACAATTATGGCCAATATAGAGATGAAATTAAATAAAGCTTCCATTGTCTTATTCGATGCCCCCTGTGACAAAATGCCCCCATTAGCAGAATGGATAGGAAAACAGATATAAGTTGGAAGTAGGAGACAGGTGAAAACGCTCAGTACTGAATCAATGTTTTTAGCCTCTTTGACTATACACTAAGCTAAGGTTCCTAGGCCAATGAGAATGGCTTTGTGTCTGCAACATGATTCCTTATAGGACATTCCACACATGTATTTTTTTTTTCTAAACCCATGAATGAAAGAAGATCAACTTGGACTTACCCTAACACATCCCAGTGGGATATATAGGAGTGGAGCCTCATTAAATTCCCATATCATTTCTAGGCCTAGGAATTGCCAAGAGGTTCAAAACGTTTGTGATAATAAAGCAGCAACTGCAGTTGTCCACTTGGATCCTGACCACCATCCCAGAGACAAATTTATCAGTGTCCAGCATAACCATAGCATTTGCAGATTAGCTAAGGCACAAACTACCATGGGAAGGCAAGCTTCTTTCTTTCTTTTCTTTTAAGATCTGATCCAAATTACTGTTTGGAAAATGAAGGGGAGGACTGTCAATATCAGGTCCTCTGAACAACAGAGTAGAGATTGACAATTATATTAGAAAACTTATCCTAGACCTCTAGAGGGACTAATTGGGGTCTGAGCTAGTCTTTGAATTTGCTGCTCAAGCTTCATGTTTTGATTGAAAGAATGGGAGCAAGGGATGCACTTTCACACTATGTTTCGCTCCACAATTCCTCCCCTGCATTTTCCTCTGTAGCTGTTTATGTTTAATTATACTTAAATATCATTGCTCTACTGAGTATAACATGACACTAGTCTTAATGTTCTAGTGAAGCGATTACTGTTACTGCCTGCTTTTTCCTAAAGCTAGGTTTTATGGGTTTGACACTAACTTTCCTGAAGAGAATATCCAAATAAACTTTTTTTTTTCTATTGCCGACAAAGATTGTATCTCCCTGTACAACCAGAACAATTGGTCTGACTGAAATTATTGGTCAATTTCCATGAACTTAGTATAATAAATCAGTAGAATTAGTTGTCTGATTGAATAAAATCAGTTTATTTAACTATATTGCCTAAGTATTACAAACTGTTATTACAAGTTTCATTATTTTGTTGTTGTTGTTGATTTGTCTGTTTAATTCGACTTGCCAGAGAGCCAAGTGGGAGGGAGTAGAAAGACAGCTTGATGCAAAGTATATGAACCCATATGCTTAGGATCATAAAGCAAACCATCAATTTCTGTGAATGAAACCATTATGGAATGTGTATGTTAAAGTCAATGAAATGGAAACCTCCAATCCATTCAACACAAAAACATTGAAATCACATTTCAAAATCACTATTTTCATCACAACATTTAACCATTCAAAAGCTACCAATGTCTCCTACATTTACAACAGGATTAAATCTGAATCTGTCAGCTGGAAACACAAAGGCAGCCACAATATAACCTTAAAAAAAACCCTTCCTTCCTCTTTAGCCACTCTTCTTCTACTTTATCAATGCTATAGCCAAGCTACTTCCCTAATTTGCCCCATAACACATTGCATTAATTTCTAATTCTGCATCTTGACTTAAACACCCTCCCTAAGCTTGGAAACAAATAATAATAGTTACTATAGTTAGCATTTATTTAATATCTGCTGTGTGCTAGGCACTGTTATAAGTCATTTTACATTACCTTTTATAGATAACTTTCCCAAAGTCAAGCAACTTTTGACTAGTAAATCTGAGATCTGAACTTAGTTCTATCTGATTTCACCATGCCTGCAATGCCTAAGACACACCCTTCCTTTTCACCATTTCAGGTCCTATCTATTGTCCAAAAGCCAGGTTAAATGATACATCCTCCAGAAATCCTTCCCTAATAAAAGCCTAAGCTAATCTTTCCTCTCTTCGAAATCCTAAAACATTTACTACTTCCATGGACAACTCATTTGGTTCATAGCATACATTGCTTTAAATACAAATTAAGTTTCACCTTATATGGGTATGTCTATTCTCCCTGAATAGATTTATAAGCTCCAGGAAGACAAGGGTCATGCCTCATATAAACCAATAACTGAGATCGTGTCTGACACTGTGGAACAAATGACAATCTCCAAATCAACTTTACCATGGTAGTCTTTCTTTAAAAACAGGTGATTCCCATGTAGTTCTTAGGTTATAATGAACAGAAAGAAACTCTTGCTAATTTAAGCAAAAAGGGAATGTATCAGAAGAATAGTTCAAGGATGGACAGGATGTCTGGGGAACTAAGTTTAGAGACAGAAAAGAAACCAGGCCAGGTCTAGATGTACAGGCAAAAGGGACTACACAATAATTTCATCTTGATCCCATTCAATTCTATTGGATTGAATTAATTATAACTGGTTTTGCATTTTTAACTGTTTTTCTCTCTGTCTTCTTCTTTGTCCTTGTGTCACTTTGATTGAGATTCACAATCCCAAGAAAGAGAGGCTGAATGGACAAGTTTTGAACTCCAGCCTAGCTAAGGCTGCGTGCACACCCTGAGGAAAAAGAAGGATGCCCTAAAGCAGGATTTCTCAACCTCAGTACTATTAACTTTCAGTGGCAGACATTTCTCTGTTGTAGGCGACTGTCCTGTGCAATGTAGGATGTTCAGCAGCATCCCTGTCCTTTACTCACTAAATGCCAGTAGTTCTCTCCCCCAATTGTGACAACCAAAATTTTCTCCAGACATTGGCAAATGTTCCCTGGTGAGCAAAATCGGCCCTGGTTGAGAACCACTGTCCTGCAAGGAATTTAGGCTGCCTGATGTTATAAGGGAATTGAAGATCTTTGGGAAGAAGACTTGGGAATAGTCTTAATGTGGGAAAATAAAATGGAGGTCCTTACTAAAAAAAAAAAAATAGATCAAGAGAGAGACAGGGGATTTTGTTAATATCCTTTAAGGTTCCCAGTAACTATAAAGAGAGATTAGCCAAGTTTAGCCAAAATAGTTGACTAGTTTCAAGATTTCATAAACTGAACACAGAATGAATCCAGAAATTACTGAGCTCTGGAGACATCATAAGCAGTATTATTTTTTGGAAATAAATATCTTTCTGAATTAACTAATAGAATTTAGAATTCTGAATAATGATGCACATATTTTACTGTTCACTTAGTGAATCTGAAGTCCCATATATTATAAATCTTTCATTTCTAAGATTACTAGTTTGAGAGTCCCTTAATTTAGATAATCATCTTGGAAAAATACAAAATAAACATAATTATTTAACATCATTTTTAATCCTGTAAACCTATGAACCGAAACGGGACCACTCTTGAATATGTGTTTCATTTATTATAAGCTTCATCATTTTGCACACTTTACTTCAATAAAGTTTCTTCTCTAGCAGCTTTTAGGCACCCAGGTTTGTTTCTCTCTAATCAAAACATACTACAAAGAAGTTTCTATGATTTAAAGGTTATTATGAACTTAAGACATCTGTACCTTCTCTTCTAAGTCTGGTTGCTTTCGAGAGTTTCTCTAAATGTGGAATGATAAGCTTTACTCCTTAGAAGAGGGTTAAGTAGCAGGCACACATTAGGCCCAAGACCCTTCCTTAAACTCTTGTTTTCACATTGGTGTTAGCCAACAAACAGGGTGGCCTTCAACAGAAGTTGGTGAAAACAAGGCTATTTTCTTCAGGATTCCAACCAGTATTATTATGAGCGATTCCTCTACTTCTTAGCAACATCTTAGAAATGATAGTCCGGGCATATTTTAAATTAAAAAAAAAAACACATCAATTCATTAAAAGTCAAGCCTTGTTGTCACTTCAGCCTGTTATTACCGCCATCAAGTAAATGTTATAGAAATTAATCTCTTATTAATATTTTTCCACCAAAATTCTAATATTGTCTGCCTTATTTAAAATAGGAAGTGGCAGGGGGCCTGGGCAGAATGGCGTAGATAATAGAAGCTTCTTTATTTATCCCTTCTTGTGACCACATTAAAATTGATGGAAACATGGAACAAACAGCAAGCAGAGCCACCTGGGGATCTAGATGAATAAAAGCCCCACAACGAGGGAGAGAAATAAGAAATCACCCTGCAATGGTTGGAGGTAGGAGGTGGGGAAGATGTGAGGCTGCCTGGTCCCAAGAGGCTGAGTGAGACAGAGGCTACAGCAGCTTCAGCTGACAGCTACAGATGCCTCTTAAAGGGGCTGTGTCCACGACCGGACTTTCATGGTGATGGACCTGCTCGCTCTGAGCATTGGTGCTGGGTTGGCTGCTGGGAGTGGGGGGCACCAGGTACTTACAGGGGGACACTGAGTTTTTGGAATGAGGGCTGAAGATGAGGCTTTCTCCCAGGCAGAAGTGATAACAGTATCCACTGTTCCTCTGTTGAGCCCTACCCACTTCCAACATGTGGACACAACACCGCCATAGCTGAGACATCATCAAATTGGATAACAGAGGATTCCCTGAAATTCCATCTCCCCCAACTTGTGGACCTACCCAAGCCACATTCAGTTATGCCCTCAGCGAGTCCTGTGACAGTTGCTGAGCAGTGCCAAAACTCACACTGGTGTCAGATGACCTTGGTTTCAGGCGTGGCTTCTTGAGGCAACTATAAGTACAGTATCTGTGGCTTGGGTGTGGCTACACTTGGCCTGCAGCTGAACTCCTCTCAGGACCATGCTGCTGAATACCTATTTCACAAAGCCACACTAATAAGATGTTTGATTAGTACATAGAAACAGACACAGAAAGGTAGTCAAAATGGGAAGACAAAGAAGCAGGAACCATATGAAAGAACACAACATAGATCAAGGAAAAATGGAGTCAAGCAATCTCTCAGACGCAGAGTTCAAAACACTGGTTATAAAGATGATCAATGAAATTAAAGGAAGTATAGATGAACTCAGAGAAAACTTTAACAAAGAGATAAAAAACATAAAAATGGAAATTGAAATTATAAAAGGTAACCAGTCAGAAATGAAGAATACATTATTTGAGATGGAGAGTATATTAGAAGGAAACAACAGAGTGGAGGAAGAAGAGGATCGAAACACCTACATAGAAGATGGAGAAGCTAAGGACATCCAATCAGAATGGCAAGAAAAAAGTAACCAAGAATATAATTTAGGGAGCTTATTGAAAAAAAAATTAAGGGTAACAATATCCCTATGACATGGATATGAGGGAGAACAAGAAGTTGAATATATATTTGAAGAAATAATGATAGAACACTTCCCTTACCTGGTGAAGGAAATAGACATACAACCCCAGGAAGCTCAGAAAGTCCCCTAAAATATGAACCCAAAGAGGCCCACATCAAGACACATCATAATTAAAATGCCAAAGGTTAAAGACAAAGAGAGAATCTTAAATGCAGCAAGAGAAAACAACTAGTTACCTACAAGGGAGTTTCCATAAGACTGGCAGTGGATTTCTCAAAAGAAACTTTGCAGGACAGAAGGGCTTGCCACAACATATTCAAAGTGTTGAAAACTCAGGATCTACAATCAAGAATTCTTTGTCCGGCAAAGCTATGATTTAGAATTGAAGGACAGATAAAGAACTCTCCAGAAAAAAATGAGCTAAAGGAATTCATCAACACCAAGCCAATGTTACAAGAATTGTTGAAGGGATTTCTTTTTTTTCCCCTCTTTAATTTCTCCCTCCCCCACTTCCACCCCTGGCCCGTGGATGTTGCCATTTCCCCTTAAGAGCTTGATCTCTGAAGGGCTGGATCTCTGAAGGTGGGGTGTCCCCTCCCACACACTTGTGGCATGCACTTGGGGCCTGGTGTACCTGGGTTATGGTCCATGGTTCCACCTGGGCGCAAACCCAGGACCTTCTGCATGCAAAGCAGATGTGCAAACCACTACACTCTGGAGCCACCCCCGGGAGAGACTTCTTTAAGAAGTAAAAAACATGTATCAAAAAGAGGAAGAAAGATGGTGACAACTACATATTTAACAAGTACTTCAAATGAAAAAGAATTAAGTGATCCAACCAAAAGATAGAGTGGCTGAATGGATAAGAAAACAAGACCCCTAGATAAGCTGCTTACAAGAGACTCACTTCAGATTTAAAGACATACACAGACTAAAAAGAAGGAAATGGAAAAAGATATTGCCTTGATGGACCTAGACGGTATTGCGCTGAATATAGTAAGTCAGATAGAGAAAGACAAATACCACATGATTTCAGGTACATGTGGAATCTAAAGAACAAAATAAACAATAACAACAAAAATGGAAACAAATTCATAGATACAGAGAATATTTGAGGACTACTAAATGGGAGTGGGGATTGCGGGAACAGCGAAAAGGGCAAAAGGATTAAGAAGCCTAAATACATAGATATAAAACTGTCATGGAGATATAAAGTGTAGCATAAGGAAAATAATCAACAATGCTGTAAAAAAATATGTAAAGGGGAAGAGGGGTACTTGATTTAGTGGGGTGACCACATCATGAGTTATATAGATCTCTAATCAGTATGTTATAAAACTAAAACTAATATATTATTGTATGCCAACTATAATTGAAAAAAATACTCATTGAATTTTACAATGTAAATATGAGCAACTAATTGTCTATATTATACTTCAATAAATCTGGAGGAAAAATAGTGGAAAAAAAAACAGGAAGCGGCAGACTTCCTGTTTTTTGCTTATTAACTCCATCCAAAGTTAATATGTATTCTCTAGGTGTTCCGGCTATAATAGAAAGGCTGTGATGGGTTCAGGAAAAAATAAAACTGGTGATTCCCAGAGTTATTTTGAGATTTGTTTTGAAACTATTGGTGGCTCAACCTTCAAACATTTTGATATGCATTTCCTATACATCCCTACCCACATTAGGAATAATTTCCTTTAGTAAGTCACTATTAACTGATAGTGATGGCTCATATTCCTCAGATGTGTATTTGGAAGGTAAAAGTATTGAGAACCACAGAGTCAAACAGATAGGAAGTTATATTGCTAGGATTAAATGTTTTTAAAATGAACACATTCTAGTTGCATTAAAAATACTCCCATCATCATTTAAAGCCATTGCAAATATTTGCCTTTATTTAGCATAGAACTTAAACTCAGGAATTTTCTTTCAATGAATAAGTGATCCTTTAACAGGTAGATGCTAAGTTACCAGGGAAGTGCTGGGTAATCTACCTAGCCATTGCCCTTGGCTCAGAGTCCCCATAGCAAGTACTCTGGGTATCTCGCTCAAAGTGTCTTGCCTTGTAATTCAGTGGATGTGCCTTGCAAGCAATGAATTGTCTGGGCTGCTTTAAAGTTGCCCTAAGGTGCCCTTTCCTCTAGATTCGAAATTTATTTCCACTAATATTTGAATTTTGAGCAATGCAAGAGCTTTAGGAAAGCTTGACCATAAAGGCAGGACAATTTCTTCTCAATACCATTTGACACGGGGCCCTTCTAAGGAGAGAAACATGTTTATTCAGCACAAATCTACCCAGACATAAAACAACTTTTTCGAACTTGAAAAGAAAACTACCTTGGGGAAAATGAAAACTTAAACTGAGTTGTGATGATAAATTTTTTTCTCTTCACAGAGCATGCTTTTTCTTCACTTTGTCTTTTTCCCTTCAAGTAAGATTTTGCTTTCTGTCTCTAAAATAGTACTCCCTGGACCCTTACCTTGTTTATGTCTAATGCATTCCAAATGTGATTACTATCAGAGAAATTATACAAGATAGTATATTTCTGGGTTCCATATAGAACTTGGGATGCAGTAAGCACTAAAATAAATACAAGAGTTTAAAAATAAAAGATAGAGCAATTTAAAATTTTTCCAGCTTTCTGAGATATAATTGACATATAACATTGTGTAAATTTATGGTGTGCAACGTATCGATTTGATATATTTATGTATTGCAATATGATCACCACCATAGTGTTAATTAACATCTCCATCAGGTCACATAATTACCATTCCTTTTTTTTTTTGTAGAACATTTAAGGTCTTACTCTCTAAGCAGCTTTCAAGAACATACAGTATTGTTAACCACAATCATGATGCTGTGTATTATTAGATCCACAGAACCTATTCATCTTCAAACTGGAAGTTTGTACCCTTTGACCAATATTTTCCCATTTCCCCTACACCCCAAACTCTGGCAACCACCATGCAACTCTCTGTTTCCATAAGTTCAACTTACTCTAGATTCCAAAAATAAGTGATATCATGAAGTATTTATTTCTGCCTGACTTATTTCACTTAGCATAATGCCCTCAAAGTCCACCCATGTTGTCACAAATGGAAGGAATTTTTTCTCTGTCATGGTTGAAATATATATATATATATATATATATATATATATATATATATATATATATATATTTATACCACATCTTCATGACATGAATCAATTTTTAACTTGAATCAAGATCCTTTTTTGGTTCTGTGGTTACTGATCTCTCAAATTGTAGAAATTTGGCACAGATAATGATGCCTAAGAATATATGAAGATATTCAAGGATATATAATTTTAGAGCTAGACAATTTCTTATTTGTCTAACTCATCTGGCTATTTTGACAAATGAAGCAACTGAAAGACAGAAAAGATAGAGATTGGCTGAACACTATATTGCAAATTAGTGATAAAGAAGACCAAAACCAACGTTTCCTGAATTAAAGTTCAATATTCTTGCTGCTGCACTATGGCTAACATTGCTTAAACACGCATTCCATGCCAAGCTCTTTACATTCATTCTCTCATTAAATCCCCACAACAATGTACAAAGTAGGTCTTAATATTATCAACATTTGACAGATGAAAATATTGAGACTCAATGAGATTAAGAAACTTGCCTAAAGTGATATTGCTGATAAATACGTTATGGGTCCAGGATTCAACTTAAGTCTATTTGACTTTTGAATTTGAGCTCATGAGGGCTACAGTGTACAACTACTGTACACTGTAGCCCTCTTTCTTGTTTTCTGATTTTAGACTGTTTCTTTTTTATTCAACATATATCCTATTTCCATATGTGTGTGT
>NW_024348530.1:415681-426626 GCF_902729225.1 Pteropus medius
GGGAGGAGAAACAAGGTTTTGGTATCAGGTTAATATTGGCTTCATAAAATGTATTAGGAAATATTGCCTGACCTTTGATTTTGTGAAAGAGTTTGAGGAGAATAAGTATTAAATCCTCTTTGAATGTTTGGTAGAATTCACTGGTGAAGCCATCTGGTTCTGGACTTTTACTTTTTGGTAGGTTTTTGATAATTGTTTCCATTTCCATACTGCTGATCAGTCTATTTGGAATTTCTGTTCTTCTGATTCAGCCTACAAAGGTTGTATCTTTTTAAGTACTTGTCCATTTCCTCTAGATTATTCAATTTGGTGCTATCTATTTTTTTTCATAGTATTCCTTAGGATACTTTGTATTTCTGTAGTGTTTGTTGTAGTTTATTCACTTCCATCCCTGATTTTGTTTATTTGTGTCCTTTCTCTTTTTTCCTTCGTGAGTCTAGCCAGGGATTTGTAAATTCTGTCCTGTTGGTCTAATGTGTCATTTAAGGATGTTATTTCCTTATTGATTTTCTGTTTGGATGAACTGTCCATAACAACTGTGGAGTATTTAGGTCCCCTATTATGATAGTGTTTTGGTATGTTTCTCCCTTTATTTCTGCTAATAATTGCTTTATGTGTTTTGAGGTTCCCTAATTGGCAGCATAGATATTAATAAGTGTTATGTCTTCTTGGTGTATGATTCCCTTTATCATTATGATGTGTCCCTTACTATCTTTTTGTACCTTTTTAATTTTAAAGTCTATTCTATCTGATATTAGTACTGCTACTCCTGCTTTTCTCTAAATGCCATTTGCTTAAAATATCATTTTCACCCCTGTCACTTTGAGTCTATATTTGTCTTTGGAATTGAGATTTGTCTCCTGGAAGCAGCATATGGTTGGGTTTTGTTTTTTTCATCCATTCTGCAGCTCTGTGCCTTTTTATTGATGAGTTCGTTCCATTTATATTTAGGGTGATTATTGAAATATAAGGTTTTCTTATAGCCATTTTATCTTTTGCTTTCTGGTAGCTCGGTGTTCCATTGCTTCCTTGTCCTTGTCTTACTTTTTTTTTTTTTTATTTGATTGAGTTTTGTGCGTTTTCTCTCTGACCCTTGTTTTATGTTATATACTTCAGTTCTGATTCTTTGGCATGTGGTTACCATTGCAAATATTTTGAGGATAGTTTATATATAGGTACATATATATATTTATATCATATATATATGTGTACTGGATATATACTATATATACATATATGCTAATATATATCAGCATATATATATATATATATATATATATATATATGCTATATATATATATATATATGTATTTAGTCCATTTTCTTTTGCATGTGCCTCAACTCCATTCCCCTTTGTGAATTTGGATCTTTGAGTCCTTTGCTTTTCTGTTATTGTTGTCTCAGTTTGTCTCTATGTATGCTGGACATTCATTACTGTCTTGCAATAGCAAACTTCGTCTTATCCCTTAAGCTTATAATAACCTGTTCTTAACAGGCTGCCCTGAGAATTCTTTCACTGTCATTGATTTTTGATAAATATGATGTGCCTTGGAGAATGCCTTTTTGGATTGAGATAATTGGATGTCCTGTTGACTTCTTGAATTCCAAGCTCTAGTTCATTCCTTAGATTTGGGAAATTCTCATCAACTACTTGTCTGTAAATGTTTTCTAATCCTTGCTTCTTTTCCTCCTCTTTGAGAATGCTCATTATTCTTAGGTTTCCTTTCCTGATGGTATCAGCTAGTTCTTGTATTTCTCTGTCATTTTTTATTCTTCCGTTTCTTCTTCTTCCTTCTAATTTATTTCTCAGTTTCTGTCTTCGATATCACTGATCCTTTCCTCCATTTTTTCAAATTTATTTCCCAAGTTTTCTATTTCATTTTTCATCTCTTTCAATGTATTCTTCATCTACAGAGGTTATATTTGGTTCTTTTTTATGGTTTCGACCTCCTTCTTAAAAAACTCATTCTGCTGTTCTAGTTGTTTTCTTTTTTCAGTTCCTGGAATTGTTGATATGAATTATTGTGGATCTCAATGAGCTTTTTCAGAAGTACCATCCTGAATTTTCTGTCATTTAAGTTACATATTTCTATGTCTGTACGCTTATTTTCTGGAATTTTTTCTCTTTCTTTCTGAGATGCCTTGTCACCTTGGTTGTTCATGGTGTTTAATGGACTATTTCTCTGCATGGGCATTAATGGAAGTGTGATTTGCTTTTTTTCCAGAAAGAAGTTTTATTATATAAAGGTGTTTCTTTAGCTTGTTGCTAATAAAGCATTTTTCTCTTGGTTTCCAGTAGGTGACGTCTAAGCCTCTTGGATCCCTGCGTTATATAGAATTAATAATGCCTTTTTTCCCTAATAGATATTAAATCACACTTGCTACCCTCAGTCTCTGTCCCTGTCAGTGTTGTTGACAGTTTCAGTAACATTTGTTTGATTCCCCTGGGGCTTTGCAGGTGCCGTCTGATTTGGGGGGTGGCCGTTGTGGCGTTTTGCAACTGCAGCTGGTAGTAATCAACTGTTGCTTCTCTGCCACTGCCGCTTCTCTGCTGTCTCTACTTCTCTCCTTTTTGCCCTGATCCCTGGGCACTGCAGCTTCATGGAGCTCACAGCTCTCTCAGCCAGGGCTGTTCAGGGAACCTGCCGCACCTTCTCCCCTCCCACTCCTCCCACAGGGAGATCCAGTTGATAGAGGCACCTTCTTTGTTTCTCCCCGTCTACCACCCAACTCCCGCGGTTCTGACCTATGGTAGCTCTTATTCACAGATCCCTTGCTTAGACATGCTTGTGTGCAACTTAGGTGTTTTTGTTGAGTTTAGATGTTCAGCCTATTGTTTCAAGGTGAGAGATCTGGGGACATCTCTCACTCTGCTATGTCTGATGTCACTCTAGAAATAGGATTTAAATCTTAATTCCTCGACACTTTTATATAGTCTCTTAGTTTCATTTAATCCTTTCAACATTTCTATGAGATGAGTAATACTATTATTCCTATTTTATTGTTGAGGAAATTAAGGTTCAGAGAGGTTGATTAACTTGACCAAGGTAACACAGCTAGCAAAAGTGGCTAATCCCTGTCTGTCTAACTTTAAAGCTGGGCTCTTCCCCCCTGAATCACTCTAGGATGAATAAGTAATAATATTCCAAATGAACTCAATCCTATTAGTACAATACCTGACAATAAAGTCATCTTGCATTCATTTTCATTATTGAAGTCGCAACTTGTCCCTTAGAAATCGTGATTTATTTCCCATGTGACAACTTCCCTCTGGGAGTTTTCCAAGCCTGTCTCTTGTCTTTGTAACCATAATGAGCACTAACTTAAATAATCAAATATAAGTTGATGACCAAAGATGTTAAAATTGATATTCAAATGAAGTCAATTATGACTGTTCACAGTTCCAAGGAGAAAATTTAGGCTGGGTGATTTCAAGATGTGAATATTGATTGCAGAATAATCAAAGAAAAGAGAGAAAAATAAGCTAAATTTACAAAGCACTTTCTCCTTTCAATTATTATCTCATTATGTCCAACTGAGAGGTTAGTAAGGCAAGGATTCCTGTCTCCAAAAAATGAGATGAAATCTCAAACTTTTTCAAAGTAAGAAATCTCTCAAAACCTAGTGCTTTGTCTTTTTGATTCAACCTTACAAACTTCCCCTCTAACTATGGAACTTTAAAGATGGCCCCATATTTTCTGATAGGATATACATCTCCTCAAATGTTATTATCACTCATCTCCTGATATGATTTTGTCAAGAGATTGAGCCCAGTGCCTCAAAAGAGAAACTAAAACTGTGAATAAGCAGTCATAAATACCATAAGAAAGGCTAATGCTTTGACCTGGTAGTCACTCTTTATCATTCCTCACTATAGACTACTCTGTACTGGATTAAATAAAGCATCTTCCAGATGTGTTCTAATTCATCTGAGGGTTTGAATTTTCTCCTCTCTACCCCATCATCCCCTGATCTGGGCTAATGTTTCTCTGCAGAACATTACAGTACAAATGGAAACTCAAAGCTCTGCTGGCCTTATACCTAATTGATCTGGTGACATTGGATGTTTCTACAGCAAACATGCACTTTCTCTAAAGAGTGTCTTTAGTTGAGAAGTACTCAGATCATTTGTGAGAGACTAAAGGCTCTTCAGAAAACTATTCTGTTGAGGTGGTTACCTAGGTTTACAAACTAGTGAAAATACTGCAGGTTGATCTTGCCCCATTAAGTTAGTGTTTACTGCTCTGCTTTTTGCCTGATGAGTTAGTTATATGTCTGAATGAAACCCAGGCCTTTAGGATCTTTGTCTATGGGCCAATGCCCCAACAATACTTTAGCATGAGCTTGACAATTGGAGCTCACTAGCATATATCCATTTTGTCTCAGAGAGCACAAAAGAAGAAAAAGACACTGCCTAGTTCTTGGGGAGGGAATTTTAGGTCCTAAGACAGCAAAAACTCCTCATCCCTGCCTGTCTTACATGTATCCAGACCTTGGAAATATTTGTGAGGTTCATTAGCATCAGGTTGTTCTCACCCTAATTTAGAACAGATGGCTGCTTATATGCTATGATTTTATAAGAAAAGCCTCTTTCAATTTTTGAAAAAAAAAAAAATCTGCCACCCACTATCTAGGTCATAAACTCTATAGTGTTGCTGTTGAAAACAAAGGGTCTGGGTTAAGAATACCTGAGTTTGAATCCTGGCTCTGACACTTACTGTGTAACCTTGGTCATATTTCTTAATTTCTTTGAGATTCCATTTCCTTAATACATGCATAACTGTTGATGGTAACATTACCCACTTTTTAGGATTGTTATAAGTATGCTTCTAAAGTGCAAAGTAGAGACCTGACTCACAGTTAGTTCTCAATAAATGGTAGCAGTTATTATTATTTTGCTAATTAAAGAGAACATTAAGCTGTATCTATCTCTAGAGTTGGAATCCAATGCAACGTATAACTAAGAATAGGTATGACAACGATAGAAAGGTGGAAAAAAAAACAAGAGTGGAGGAACTGAAGGGAATAAGTAGGAGTAGTGGAGAGACAGAGTAACCAGGATCACCAAAGCAAATTTCATTCACTTCAACAATTCAATTTTCCAATACCTTGAGCCATCTCAGTACTTGTGTATACAGATCCAGATCTAAAGATTACATGGCTAGCTTCTGCCTTGTTAAGAGGATTGCATATTTCTCTATAAGCTTAAAAAGTATCTATAATAATATATAAAAATGATATAATATAGATATAATATAGATATTATATATAGATATTATATAGATATAATGATATAATTATAGATATTATAAAAATATAATAATATATAAAAAATAATACACTAAGCTTAAGTCAATGATTTCGTTGACTCTCCACAACCTCTGTGAAACCAAAAGAAAATTAAGCTGGATGGCTGGAGTTTCAGGCTGATATCAACTTTGCAAAAAACCAGATAAGCAAATTATTGGTAGAATAATAGAAGCTACTTCTATTATTAAATCTGCTTAATGAAACATCTTCTACAGAATGGATAGACTAAAAGCTGCTCACTCTCCAAGTGGTATATTGACAAAAACCTGGGCTGAAATTTAAGAGACCTGAGTTCTAACTCTACATCCACTAATAATTTATTCTGTGTCCTTGGACAATTCATTTAACTTTTATGTTGCTTAGTTTCACCATCCTCAAAATTGGGATGATAATTTCCCTGTGTAGTTCACATGTTTAATTTGAAGATTAAATGAAATAGGAAACATAAAATACCTATGAGTTTAAAAAAAACATAAACATAAAATACCTATGAGTTTATAAAAATATAAGATATCAAATGGGAAATTTTCTCCTAAAGTTACAACTCCAACAAAGCATCCCAGAGATATATTGTAGTAGCTGTCTTATACCACTTTTAGAAGGCCCTAAAGAAGAAATCTACCAGACAATTTAAGTTGCTTGTCCAATGTTTTAAAAGGTTTTGCCATTATGACATTCTACTGGATGTCTAGTGTAAATTTATCTAACTGAAATGAAAGGCTACATTTAGAAAGAAGAAAAGGGAAAAGAATCATCATTTACATTTGTGGAAAATAATAATATATAACGCTTATATGGCACTTACTATAAAAGTTAGGTACTCTTCTAAAGACATAACAGATATTATTTCATTTAATGCTTACAAGCCTACATATGAGGAACATACTATTACTATCTCTATTTTACAGATAAAAAAACTGAGGCATTAAGAAATTGTGTGAAATGCCTTATGTCACTTAGCTAGTAAGAAACAGAACTGAGGTTTGAATTTAGGCAGTTTGGCTCCAGAGTCCTTCTTAAATATAAGCTTAATAGAACCCTGATCAATTTTTGTCATTTAAACACGGATTTAGTCCCACAGAATCATAATTAGAAAATATCTATATCCCAACATGTGAGTTCACTCTAAAAAATCCCCACATTAGTCTTTGGCTTGATAACTTTTCTGCAATAGGCTCACTTCCTTACAAAGTTTATAATTTCAATATTGAAAAACTCTATTAAAAATTTATTCTTTACATTCAGCTAACATTTTTCTTTGTGTGTTTTATCTATTTGTCCTACTCCTGCTCTTTGTAATAACACAAAATAAACCAATACACCTTCTATATGTCAATGCCTAAAATATTTACAGACAGATTTGTTGATCTCTTTCACCCTCAGATCTTCTGAAAAATTTTCCCTTTCCAGGCTCCTAGTTCCATCAATTATCCATTGTCTTTTAGGTGACAATCATCCTAAACATCCCTTTTTGGGCATGACATAGTCTGTCAGTAGGCCTGTTAAATATGGCACCATGAACTGAACACACAATGTCAGATTTCATCTAAAGTGCAGTGAAACCAATACTTCTATTGTTCTGGAGTCTAACTTCCTGTGATGCATACTAAGACTGAATGAGCATTTTTGGCAACCTGATCACCCTGCTTATTCTCTTAGCCAAACAAAATCCCAAGACTGTATCTTTGCAGTTGGATTTTTGGACCTGAATGAAAAACTTTACATTTTTTTTAATTAACTGTCATCTGTTTATTTTAAACCCATCATTCCAAACTATTGAGATCTTTTTGAATGAGCATTGTGTCCTCCAAAGAATTAACTGTCCTTCCCAACTTCCTCTCATCTGTAAATATAATAAGTATAATTTATATGTCATTTAAGTCACTAATAAAAAATGCAAAACAGGACAGCACCCTGAGAGACGGCTCTCTAGTGGTCAACATTGGTTCATTAATCAACACTACTAAAGTTAAATGCCTGCCGATTGCCAAAAATTCCCCATCATGCCATATTTATTTGGCTCTGCCTCATACTCTAGGCCTTTCTTTCTCAAACTGGACCAGCTAAATAGTTTGTGGAATCCAGTGCAAAACAAAAAATCTGGAGCCCTTTGTTCAAATATTATTAAGAATTTCAAGATAGTAACAGTAGATCATTAAACAAAGTGTGGGGCCCTTTTAAGTATTGGAAACTATGAATACAAAGGTCACATGCCCATAAATCTAGCCATGTCCCCAAACTTTCATGTGATAGAGACTGCCAGCAAAATCTGTTTTCTTTCTAATCACATATCTAGACTACATATGCCATCCTCCAATGCATTTATGTGTGACTATGAGTCTGAGTTCTATTGAATGCAATGTGAAAGGAAGAGATATGTACCATTTCCAGATCTGGCCCATAAAAACCTCCTACACAGATTTTTTATGTCCCTTTCTCTTACATCACCTTGATACAGATGATAATGCAGACCTTGGAAACCACATGCTAACGATGGCAACATTTCAAGAATGAAGGAATCTGGGTCCTCAAATTCATAACATTTTTAGGACTTTGCATGAGTAAAAAATAAATTTCTAGTAATGTTGAATCATTACATATTTAGAATTTGCTTCTTACAGCTGCTAGTGTCACCCTAGATAATGCATTGCCTGATCATCAGAATCACCTAGAAAGCTAGCTAAAAATCATATTCATGGTTCCCTCTACCAGAGAATAAATTTCAGTGGATCTGGGGTATGGAGTAGGAATCTATATTTTTAACAAGCCCACTGCAGTTGATTCTAATGATAAAGCAACTTTGGAAATCCATTGCTCTAGTTTTTTCTTTCCATTTTCTCTATAACAATCCCCCCTAGTCTATGTTTGATTTTCTCCTGGTTCTTGTTTCCCAGGTGAAATTTACCTCATATGTTCAATTAACCTGCTTCATGTAATAGAGTTCTGGTTACTGGAGTTCCAACAGCCATCTTGTAATTTGGGGATGGAAGTTATATGTAAGACATGGAGATGCAGAAAGAGAGTAGAAGCCTAGATCCCTGCTGACATCTTAAAGCTTCCATACCAACTTTGGACTAACTGCTGACTTTTTTTGCTTGAGGGAATGAATGCTTATATATAATAGAAAAACTTTTAAATAAGGTTTTCTGTTATATGTAGTAGAATCTAATCTTAGCCCACAGGAAATTATGTTGGAATATGTGCTCTTTCAGGGTCCCAATCTGATGAAAGGAAAATAAATGTGCTATGGAGAACCAAGATGATTGAAGGACCCATTGGGTTCAAGGGGATTTTGCAAAGCATATATGAGAATGGTTCTGTCTTTTATTCTCCTTTTTTTCATCCATTAAAAAGTAAAGAAAGATAAAGCAGGATCCAATCATCCATCTTGATGGTACAATTGGAGTTTTTGCATACAAATGAAAGATATCATTCTTATCAACCTGAAATTGGAGTTTTAAACACTACATCTGCAGCCAATTAATACTCCACAACCAATCAGAACATTCATGTAGACTGTTCTCCCATCCTGAAACATAATCTCAGTGCCAAAAATCATTAGCTACAGAAGATATAGCAGTTTTAACTTGCAATTTCCAACGAACTTGAATCAATATTTTATTCGTTTATGCTAAAAGCATGTATTTTCTAAAAATATTTTGACTTAATACATCTTGATAATGAAAAACAGTTGAAGAAAAGGCTTAAATTATTTGAGATTTGGCACTATGTAAAGTAATGTCACCAATGAGTCTGGCCCCGCAAAGATTAACTTCATAAGAACCACATTCATGGCTGGAGACTTGCAGATTTCTGATTTGCAATGAAAGAGACAAAATTGTTGCATGGCTGGGAGACTTGGAGCATCAATTCTGACTTTTAATGGTGATACCTTTATCTTTTTCAAATCCTTGGAATATGCCAGTTTGGATGCATGGAAATATGTATGTGTGATATCAGTAATGTCAGGGATAAAGTACACCCACTGAGCATGCTCAGGGGATCTTGTGCCCTTAAAAGATAGAAAAGCTAGAGAACAAAGATAACAGATTTATTGACAGCTAGCAAGCAACCACAAGTAGGTTTAAAACTGTACTGAGTTAGAGAAGTATTTGCTTAGAAGTACATTGCCCTTGAACAGAGAGAAAGCCCCTTGCACAGAAAGGCAGGTCAGTTTTCCCACTGTAAAATGTTGATAGCACTTTCTTTGCTAGGCTAGCAATCTACTAAGTAGGAGAATGGTTGATTTCCTTACTCTTTATATTTGCAAATATATGTATGGGTGGTCCCTTCTGGACATCCAGATTCAGATTAAAAGTCAGAATTAGGTGAAGCATTCCTCATCAGGATAGATTGATTAGTTGCCTATAAGTAAAAGGTCCACCTCTCTAAAAAGTTGAATTTTGAGATTAGCATTCTTATATATTTATTTTAATACCTTTAACACAAAATCAAGTCTATCTTTAAGTAATAACAGAGGAAAACAAATCAATAATAGTTTGTAACTAATAATCTATTTTTTTTAAAAAGAACCATCTTTCAAATTCTATAATTATTCCTTTCTATGACTTGATAGTACAAAATGAGAATGTATCTTCCTATTCAAAGATATTCTTGATACTAAGTTCATTTTACTTGCTCGGGAATGAAAGCCTTTTGTAGAGTCCTTTTCAAAGAGGAAAAACATAAATGTCTCTCAAGATTGAAATTTGAAAAATAAGTAAATGCTATGCTGTCTCCCTTCTAGATGGGAGGAGAACTGAAGAATAGGGAATTAGATAAATGCCAGTTCACAATAAGGTCTTTTCTTTAATGCCAAGCAGTCAATATAACAGTGGCAAAAGGATTACTAACCAGACATAGATTCAAATCCCAGCTCCATCACTTATTAGTTACATGACCTTATGAAAACTGAGACGCAGCTACTCTGTGTCTCAGTTTCCCCCAAGTGAGAATATTAGAAATTTTCTTATAGGATTGTTATAGAATTAAATGAGGTAATGTATGTGAAATGCCTGGCATATAGTAAATACCTGAAAAATTGGAGTTGGTGTGATTTTGATTATTACCATCGTCTTATTTTGTTGGCCCAATTTATAATCTTCAGAAAATTCAAATAGGAATTCCCAAACAGTTGTGCCATATCTCAGTGCCATTTTCCAATAATATCTGTGCCATAAGGTATTTACTGAATTCTGTTATGTGCCTGTCACTGTGCTAACACAGCAAAGAAACAGAAGAATGTTTTACAGCAGTTGCCTTCAACAAATGTACAGTCAAATGTGGAGTATGTAAACTAGTTTTGGTAGAATACTATAAATGGTCTCTGGTAGAAGCTAGAAATACTTAATCTATAATGATTAGGATATTTCCAGGACTAGAATATAAACCTATCTTAGATTGCTTCTTGCATGTAGAGCAAAAATGGGAGAACAGATACTAAGATTGTGTTGAAAACCAATTTATTCACAGATTTTAAGTAAAATTGAAACTTTAGTTAAGGCAAAATTTCTCAGCATAGCTATCACTCTGTGTACTTAAGAGACAAAATAAAATTTAAGCCTTATGTCTAAGAAGGGGCTTTCTTTGACTCATTATTCTCTCTACTGGTTGCTTATGTTGCATGTGTTCTTGT
>NW_024348530.1:426674-443182 GCF_902729225.1 Pteropus medius
AAATTAAGCATCTAGCCCAATCTCCTACTTTCATATAAACAGAGATCCCAAAATGTAAAAAGGCTTTGCCTAAAGTCAAATACCTATTTATTAGCAAAACCAGAATTAGAACCCTGAGCTGGAACTATCTAGCACCTCTCTAGGCTCTGGAAAGATTACCAACTCAATAACCCAGTTCCTTCACAGGAAGCCAAGAATTTTTCATGTCTTTATTTTTATTTTTTAAAATAAATTTACTGGGATGACATTGGTTAATAAATTGTATAGGTTTCAAGTGTAGAATCCTTTAATACATCATCTGTATATTGCATTGTGTATTCACCACTCAAAGTTAAATCTCCTTCCATCACCATACATTTGACCCCTTTACTCTTATCTACCTACCCTCCTTCCTTTCCTTCCACTAAACTGTTGTCTGTGTCTATGAGTTTTGGTTTGTTTGCCTTGTTTTTTGTTGCTTTCAGCATCTACTGAAGACTCGGTGTGCTGTCCTTCCAATGGAGAGTAAGGGGTAGAAGTATGGTCCTCCTACCCCTTACTCTCCATTGGAAGGACAGCACACCGAGTGCTCAGTAGAATCATATCTAATAAAGAGAAAACATTGTGGCTCGATTCAACATTGGTGAAAAAAATCCATGGACTTTCCCATTTCATACCAGGTAAATGTATTGTTGCTAAAGAAAAAGCAAGTGATCCTTTCTGTTATCCCAAACACATCGAATTAACAAGATTCCTACCTGCTGTTATATCAAACAATCACATTTCACAGAGTAAGCCATTAGGTTAAGTGGATTACTCAGTGATTTCAAGGTAGGGGTTGAATTGCCCAGTGATTTCAAGATAGGGATTTCATGAGACAGAAAACTGAAATTGTTTTTCTACCACCTACCATAGGAAAGAGAAAATAGGAGTCAGGCCGCAGATGGAAGATCAGGAGAATGTTCTAGGGATTTGAACCAAGGGTGAGTCATGTGAATTGACTTAGTCAGGCAAAGGCTACTTCTTCTGGGGCAGGATAATTTAACCTCTTAATTTTGATGCAGGACTGAAGAATTATATTGGAAAGGAGTGGTGGGAAGAAAGTGAGAGAAAGCATTGATGGTAAAACAACTGTGCTGCCTCTTTCAGTCACTGGTTTGACGAACTGCCAGGCAGAAAGAGAATTCATAAAATTGTCTCTAAGAGCAATCATTCTTACCTTAACTTATTCAATAGTATTTTAACAAACTATTCTTTAACAGTCCTAAACTGACAACAAATTGCTAACTGAAAGAAGACAATTTTTTTCTCTCTTCACACAATGGCAAAGTGTAATTAAAACCAGCCACTATTTTAAGAGACTTCTTTAATAAATAAGATTAAAATACAATGCTGCTTATATATAAATTCCAAGCATTCCTCATTTGAACTAACATGATATGAAGATTGCAAATTCATAACTTTGGCAAACTTTCTCTTTCTAAAAGTGATTCATCACCATCAGATTATTTTTCAATTTCATGAAATGGGCATTTTGAAAAATTAGGAAGGAGGACCGCAACTAGAATGGAATAGAGAAAATATTACATAACCCCAAATAAGATATTAATCTCCATTCAGATGGCTGTTATGCTTTTATTATCAGGAAAAAAGGCCTCGCATAGCTCTTTAATAATCCAACTATTCATAGCACTAAGCAGCCCAGTAATGAGATAATTTGGGGACTATACTCAGGCAGGAGGAATTAATGATGTACTATGAAAGATTTCCTAGCGGGGTGGCAGGGAGGGAGAGTTATGCAAACCAAGCGTACAGCTGAAGGTGGATATTTTCCAGTGTCTTGTTTGTTTAGGAACCAACGCGGCAACATCTCTAACAAGATACTTATTTCCTAAAGATCTGAACTTTATAAATCATATACATACACAAACTCACACTCATATTAAGTCATATACACACACAACACATATACCTAGATATTGCTTTCCTCTTCTGTATGTTGAATTAAGCATTCCCCTACATCGTGCTATACTTCTCTTCAGCCCCTTTTCTTGTTATTAAACTATATTTTGCTATTAGTACTCACTTCATTGCTATTGCAGTGGATTTATGACAGGATAGTATTGTTCTCCACAATGAAAGGAATTACTTATGAAGAAAAGTTTAGTGATTTTGTTAAATATAGATTGCTTAAGATAATCTAAAAACTTACTCTTACAGACAGCCTGAGCTTTCAGGGGAAAGAAAAACAGGTTGAGATTAATTCCACAAGTGTGTAGGGATTTGTGTTCAAATTTTGTTTAGGGCTTAACGTAATCCATTTGGAAGTGGCATTAATCCTTTCAAGCCACTAGGGGAACATTTAGTAAGACAGAAATTCTAAGTCAAATAGGTTTTGGCGATGATTAAATGACTTTAAAGAGTGTTCGTGTGGTAAAAAGTCATTAACACTAGCTTATTCTTGTGCTAGTCCTTAATCATTTCCATCTATATAGTAAACCTGAAGGGAATTATGTTATTCTCCTGCTGGAAGACACTAAGAAAAACTGACAATATAGAAAAATATCTATAAAGTATGAAGTAGCTCCATTTGGGGATCTACAGGACTTAGGGACCTAAAAACTCTCCTTGAATGTCAACAGTAGTCAACAATAATAACTGAGTTCTTACCATATGCTAGGCACAGTGTTAAGCACTTTGCATATATTATTTAATTCTCCCAACTCAAACAACTCAATCTTCAATATGACATAGGAAATTAATATTTTACATATAGAAAACATAACACAACATAGATTTAAATCTATGTCTGTCTGAGTCAAGTGCCTTTATTCCTTCTATGTTCCTTCCATATTCTCTCTCCAGAGACATAGCATTATTCTGGGTAAATGAGTAAAGTGCTCTCTGCTATTTGCTCTGAGCTGATGGGTGAGTTGTAGCACACATCTCTACAAAAGTTCACAATATGCTGAATATAGGTGGTTTCTAAAAGGAATTTATTTTTTATATTTTTAACATGAGGATGGAAGAGGCCTGAGAAACTCTTGTTGCCGATTGGTAACTAAATAATATCAGATATTTGGTCTGTTTAGCATTATAATATTCTAGTCAAAGATCCTGCTATTTTGGATGTGGTTCCATGTAGTGGTTAGTACGTCTGCTTTACAGCAGAAGGTCATGGATTCGTGCCCCAGTGGAACCACAGTCTATGGTCTATGGCCATGCCATTCTGAACAAGCCTGATGTCTGATCTTGGAAGCTAAGCAGGGTCAGGCCTGGTTATTACTGGGATGGGAGACCACCTAGGAAGACCAGGTGCTATAGGCATAAATAAATCATCATCATCATCATCATCATCATCATCATCATCATCATCATCCTGCCATTCTGATTCAGGGTGAGGGAGGAGGGGTTGTAGTAAGTTTATTACATAGCCTGGAGCCTTCTTTGCTTGGAAAATTTCCCAGATAAATGGTGTCATTTTTTATGTGTTTATGTAATAAATACTCGATATTTGAGAGACACAATGTAAAAATAAGTGTTCCATATGTGCGTGGAAAGAAAGGAGGAAGAGAGGGAAAGAGAAAGGGGAAAAGGAAGGAAGGGAAGGAGGGAAGGAGGAAGAAAGGAAGGATCCTAGAAAGGAGGGGAAGAGACATTAGAACATCATCAGCCTTTATTTTACAAGGAGATACATGGAGAGATTCTTTAGTTTGGGAGATGTATCTTGTCTTGCATTTAAAGTCTCCTTTTTAAAATGAAAATACCCCTTTATAAAATATGCTTCCCGTCCCTTGGAGAACCTCATGTAGAGAAGGATTACCTGCTTGACTACATGCTGTGATGTAAGAAATACAAGGAACTGAATCAAGAATCTGTGGGCACAGAAGACATTTTGTCAAGACAGGCACCGAGGAAATATCATTAGCTCTTAGACAATCTGATAGCAAAAGATCCTTTAATATTCCAAGGGAGAATAGTGGCATTTCAACTTAGCATGGTCAATGTAACAGAAGAACAGAATTCTGTCCACAAATTGGATATATTCACACTTATGTTAGTATCAGGTTTTGTTTGTTTGTTGCCAAAGGATTTTTCTCTATTAGGATTTAATGACTGTATATTAATTTTTGCCTATAATTGTGAATTTGGATCCTTGGTTTGGATCATGATCCTGACTGGGATAGCACAGCAAATTGGAAAAAAAATATAATAAAATTGTATATATATTTTTTAACAGAAAACATATACTCACATATACATCTCCCAAACATGCTATTTATGTTGTATTTTCTTTAGTTTCCACATAAAGAGTGGCTAAATATATTTAAATAACTTTTCTATTATCAAAGAAAACTTCTTGAAGGCACATATTGTGTTATCCTTTGTGTCCTGCTCATGTGCCCAAACCAGAAATATAAAGTCTTGAACACTGCACTGCTGCTAAAAGGCAAACACAAAGGTATATATGATGATATAAGTAGGAAAGGAGGCTGACCTTTAAAAGAGAACCAAAAAGTTTTGTAAAAATAACATACCTTTAAATAAATATTTCAGAACCAACACACAGAAGGCATAAAGTCTAAGTAGATAAATAAAATAAAAGTGACATATACAAATATAAAAGAGATTAATACACACATAGCCACATACACACATACACATTTATTCTATGTTGAACTAAATATTTTAAAATTACTCATCCAAGACCTCAAAAATCCACTCCTTTTTAAAAGCAATGACAAAGTCAACTTTTTGTCAAAGTCAACTTTTTCAGAACATTGGAGATTAATTAAAGGCTTACAATAGCACAAGGAGTGTTAAATGGCTGAATCTCAGTAATAACAGTGAGCTTTGTGGCATTTTAACCTGCCCTAATCCCAAGCATCATGATAATCTTAACAACCAACAGCCTCACAATTAAGATAGCTTGGACATCAGATGTCTAGCAGCCACTGGAGAAGAAAGAACAGATATGGAGCAATCAAAAAGTCTCATTCCCAGATAACTGTTACTATCTGACATATCTGGAAGTTTGATGAAAAACTTTATTCCCAGGGTTTGATTTCTTTGATCAAACATAGGAGCCTACTATATGCAAACAGAGTTATCCACAAGGACTTCAAGAATGACCAGTGGCAATTGTTTTATACTGCAGCTGCCTGGGGTGGCATTGCTAGTTGGAATTAACAAGAGGTTGCCCCTAAAAAAATGCAAAATGGAAAAACTGGGGAATGAGATGTCCACAGAGGGCTTTGAAAAGCTCTGAGATATTTACGGACATCTTAAGGACACACATGAATAAGACTTCACAAGCCCAAGAAAGACCTGAGAAAATCTGTAATGGGCATGGGTATTTTTTTTCTTTTGGAGGTGGGGTAATGAAAGTATTTTAAATTATTTTGGTGATGATCAAACAACTCTTGGCAGATAAGATCTTAGTATACTTTTTGTTGGTGAATAATACTCCATTGTAAGGTTATACCATATTTTCTTTATCTATTTATCAATTGATAGACATCTTTGGTTGTTTCCACCTTTAGGTTATTGTGTGTTAATTTTTGTGTAGACATACATTTTCATTTCAGCAGCACCAGATAAACCAAGCAGACCAAAATACCTGCATAAAGGCTTTGAAAATTAAATGGTTATTGGAACCACAGACTGTAAAAGTAGGCCAGGATCTGAGTCCTAAACTTAAACAGGTGATTGCCTGCTAACATAAAATTTAAATAAATCCTAGATTCAACTAATATAATAGAAACAATGTCCAAGGAGTAGTAAAAAAAATCAGCCATCACAACGAGAACCAGAGAAACCACAAGTTGAATGAGAATGGACTACCACAAACAATGTGATGAACTGGATATTGGGATTATCTGAAAAAAAGATTTTAATGCAGGCATCATCATAAAAACTTGAACAATCAATTACGTATTCTAATAAAACAAATGAAAAAATAGTAAAAGTTCAACAAAATAATAACAGTTATTTAAAATGAAAATTATAGAACTGAAAAATGAAAATAAGAAATTATAAAGTTCTAAGGGATTTTATAAGAGTGGAGATAACATCTGATAGTATCAGTGAACTTGAGAATAATATAATCCACACAATCTAAATAATAGAAAGCAGATAGACTGCGTAATTACAAACAGAGACTCATATACTTGTAGGATAATAACAACATATATGATATTTGTGTCATCAGAGTCTCAGAATGAGAAGAGAAAGAGAGTATGATTGAAAAAGTATTCAAAGAAATAATGACTGATTTTTTCCCTAAATGAGAAACTTTCCAAATCTACATCTGGCTAAATTTTCCTTTAGTTATTAAGAGTAAATACAGAAATTCTCATATAAAGAAAAACTAAAATAATTGATTGCTAGCAGAACTAGACTTAAAGCTTGATTAAAGGACATTCTTCAAACAAAATAAAAATGATACATGAAAGAATCTTGTAGCATCAGGAAGGAGGAATAAACAACGGAAAAGAGTAGTACATCCAATAGATTATTCTTTTATTCATGAATACTATAAATCATATTTGATGACAGAAAAAAATAACATTGATACTAAAAACAATAATATTTAAAGGTGGAGAATGTAAAGGGATTTAATGGAAATGAGATTCCTACACTTCACTCAAAGTGGTAAAATGTTGATACCAGAGACTGTCATAAGTCATATATATATCATGAGATACAAAGCAACCAGCACAAAAGTGATCCAAAGAGATACACTCAAAAACACTATATATAAATAAAGACGTAATTTTAAAAAATTGTTCAAATAACCCAAAGGAAGACAAGAAAAGAGAAACAAAGAAACAAGAGGAAATCAATTGAAAAATAAAATCAATAACAAATAATAAAATTAAGGATGAACATATAGACAAATGAAATAGAATATATAGTCATTAAAATGATAATATGGGAAAATATTATGAACATCTTTACACTCATAAATTCTACAACTTTGACCAATTCCCTGAACAATACCAAAATCAAGCAAGATGAAATAGATAATCTGAATAGTCTTATAACCATTAAATAAATTGAATTTTTAAATAAAAAATTTCCTGAAAAATACTACTTTAAGCTCAAGAGGTTTCACTAGAGAATTCTATTCAATATTTAAAGGAAAATAAACACTGGTTTTATAGTCACTTTCAAAATATAAAGAGGAGGGAATACTCACCAATTCATTATTTGAGGACAATATTAGACTGATAAAAATATTTTTTAAATACAAGAAAAGTAAACTACACTCCAATGTCTTTCACAAGCTGAAATGCAAAAGTGGTAACCAAATATCAGCAAACAGAATATATAAAAAGAATTGTACACCATGACCAAGTGGCATTTATACTAATTATGCAAAGATGATTCAACGTTTGAAATTCAATCAGTGTAATCTATGATATTAATAGGCTGAAAAAGAAACTTATAGGGTCATGTTGATTGGTCAAGAAAAAGCATCTGACAAAATCCAACACCAATTTATGAAGAAAACCCTCAACAATTTAAGAATAGAGGGGAATTGCCTCCAAATGATAAAGAGTGTGTGCCAAAAATCTATAGATAACATCATACTTAATTGTGAAAGACTGTTTTCCCTTGAATATCAGGAACAAGACAAGGATGTCTGCTATTATCACACTTATCTAACATAGTACTAGATGTTCTAGTTACTGCACTAAGTCAAAGACAGGAAGCATACAGATTGCAAAGGAAGAAATAAATCTGTAAGTAACATGATCGTCTAAAGAGAAAATTCCAGGGAACCTACCAAAAAGCACTAGAACTAATAAGTGAGTTCAGCAAAGTCATAGAATACAAGATTAACACACAAAAACTCAACTGTATTTCTATATACTAACAATCAACATTTGGACACTGTCAATGCCAAGCTGATCGAGAAGGGAAGTTTTGGGTGGTGAGATGCCCAGTTGGAAAAACATATGTGGGGCAGACATGAGAATGAAACAGCAAACACAAACTTTATTGCGGCGAATGTGCATCTGTTATGGGGAGTGTGCTTCTGCGCTAGGAAACCACATGGGCTCCACATATATCAGAGTACAATAGTGGAATTCTGCCACACATGCATGATACAATAACCTGAATCATGCTTACATGAGTTAGGCACAGGTGCCCTAATACATTAATGTAACATTCTAAATCTGGGGTCCTATTCCTAGCTATGAGCCTGGATCACAGCCAGACCTGGGAACCGCCAAGCCTGGGACTCACAGACACTGTAATTAAAAACACAATACCATTTATAATCACTCCAAAGAAAATGAAATGTTAAGCATACATTTAACAAAATATATACAGGATCTGTATGTTGAAAATTATAAAATACTGATACAGGATATCAAAAAATACTATATAAATGAAAATAAATCATTATGTTCATAAATTGGAAGGCTCAACATAGTAAAATTATCAATTGTCCCCAGATGGACTTTTTAGTATAATGTAATCCCTTTCTAAATCTCAGTAAGGTATTTTTTCAGATCTAGACAGAGTTATTCCAAAATGTATATGATAGTGCAAAGACTCCCCCCACCCAGAATAGTGAAAACAATCTTGACAAAGAAAAATTAATTGAGAGGAATCACTCTACCTGATATTAACTCTCATTATATAGCTATGACTATCAAGACAGTGTGTTATTGAGGGGATAGACACACAGATAAATAAAAAAATATATAAAACTCAGAAATAAATGAAAAACAGATTTTGAGAATGGTGAAAAAATTCAGTGGAGAAAGGATAGCATTTTTAACAAATGATACCAGAAAAATTGGACTTCTATAACCAAAATAATAATTAATAATAATAAAAATAATAATAATAATAATATTGACTTAAAACTCATACTTTGTACATAAATAAACTGTAAATGGATCACACACTTAAATATAAAACTTAAAATGTAAAACTTTAAAAAAATGTCTTCAGAATCTAGAGTTAGACAAAGAGTTCTCAGAGTTGACAACAAAAATGCATTCTATAAAAGGAAAAAATAATAAATTGGACATCACCAAATTAAAATCATCTTCTCTGTTAAAGACTCTTTTAAAGGAGGAAAAGATAAGTTACATAGTGGGAGTAAATTTTTGCAAACCAACTATCTGGCAAAGAAATAATATCTACAATATATGAAGAATTCTCAAAACAACAGTAAAAACAATGATTCAACTAAATTATTAGAAGACATGAAGAGGCATTCTACCAAAGAGGATATAATGATGGCAAGTAAGCTCATGAAATGATGTTTGGCATTCTTAGTCATGAGGGACATGCAAATTAAAACAAGGATGAAATATCACTACACAGGTATCAGAATGGAGAGAATAAAACAAAGTTGACAACACCAAATTCTGGCAAACATGTGAAGAAACTGAATCACTCATACATTTTTGTCAGGATAAAATGGTATAGCCAATCTGGAAAACACTGTTAGTTCCTTATAAAACTAAATATTCTACTATCATATAACCAAGCAATTACAATTTGGGGCATTTATCCCAGAGCAATGAATATTTACTTCACAGAAAAACCTGTATACAAATATTTATATTGGCTTTATTCAGAATAGCCAACAACTGGAAAGGGTCCAGATATTCTTCAACAGGTGAATGGTTAAACTTTGGTATATCTATAACATGGAATATTATTCAGAAATAAAAAGGAATTTTTGATATATGCATTAACTTGGATGAATCTCCAGGGAATTATTCTGAGAGTAAAAAAGCCATCCCAAAGTGTTACATACTGTATGACTCAATTTATGTAACATTATTGAAATGATGAAATTTTAGAAATGGAGAACACATTAGTGATTGCCAGGATTCAGTACCAGTGAAAAGTGGGACAGGAGCCAGAAGGAGGTTAATATAGTTTTATAAAAGAGCAATACAAGGAATCCCTGTGGTGGTGGAATTATTCAGTATCTTGACTGTGGTAGTGGTTGCATAAATCAACAAATGTAATAAAATTGCATTGAACTAAATATACAAATATACACATATAAGTGAAAGTAAAGCTGGGAAATCTGAATAAAATTTGTAGATCATATCAATGTCAATATCTGGATTGTGATACTGTACTATAGTTTTGCAAGATGTTACTATTGGGGAAACTAGGTAAAGAGTAGGTGGGATCTCTGTACTATTTCTTATAGTTGTATGTGAATCTGCAATTATTTTAAAGCTGAATAAGTAATTTTTTGAAGCTGCTGAAAGAAGATAAGATGGTTACAATGTAATTTAAAAGAATCAGGACCACAGCTTGCCTAGACCTATTGCATTCCATGTTAAAAGATAATGAATATATAGTACTTTTTATATTTTTATGATATGGTGTCTTAAACAGCATTTGTTTCTCCCCTGATAACTTGGCTCTATATTCTCACTTTAGGGCAATTACTGGAGGAGTAGCAGATGTATATGACAAAGAGCTGAGGGGTGGGGAGAGTGGAAGAGAGGAGACTAGAGAGGGGGAGGAGGAAGGAGAGGGAAAAAGGAGATAGAGATAAAGATAGAGATATATCATGAAGATGAATAATTGTATGAAAGAAAGTACACAAGATATGTGATTCTTCTTTCCTTGGCCTAGAGGAAGGGAATTTAGAGAATCTAAAAGGAAAAGGGGCTTTCTATTCAAATCTGCATAAGGCTGCATCTTTACCCCTGGTTGGATTGGCTATTTACAGGTCAATTGTTAAGCAATAGATTAGTTTGAAATAATATCAATATGATTTGATTTTTTGGACATAAAAATATCTCTAGGATGCAAATTTTAGCTAGGTCATATGATTTGCCTAAATGATTAAACAGGATTGAACAAGTGGTTTGGATTGGATTCACTGTCAGTGGTCAGAAAAAAACAAATAGAACTTAGATGACTAATTTGACATGGAGTATACACAGCCTAAATTATTTTGAAACTATGAATCCAGAACTCTTGATGAAGCCAGCCTTGTGCATGGAGAAAAGTGGCTAAAATAATGTCAAAGGGACCTTCATTCTCACCATTAGCCAATATTAACCAAGTGTTTATCTTGTGCTTAAGAAGTGGAAGAGTCTGTGTGCTCCTCTGTCAGTATGAAGACATAAGACACTTGACTGATGGGGATTCACCCAAAACAGGTATGGCAAGTGAGATGGAGGGATCCTAAAAACATACTTAGGCTATTCTGCCTCCCAATAGAGGTATGGTACTGAATACTCAGTCTTGCTCCTCAAAAGCAGATATTAACCATTTAAAGATTTTCTTTCAACTTGTATTTTTGCAGTGATTATGCAATATGCATCATGTTATTATCCTTGTCAAGTCTCTTCAAATCCATGTTTCACAAATTTAAAAAAAATATATTTTCAAAATACTAATAAAAATGTCCAGTTGTAGGACTAAGATTATTAAAGTCTAAAACTCAGCACCAAACCTGTCAGAATTCTTATTTTTCATGCTTTAGTAGGATAGACAATTGGGACATGCAAGAGAAACATGACAGGTACGGTTGAGTCTGGAAAAATTTTATATTGGAAATTTTGGTCCTTTGAGAGATTAAGATAGCTATTTATGATATTGAGAATCTTTAAGACATTCAACACCCCTTTTAATATCTATTTGATGTAAATGCCACAAGAAACACGGTTCTTGGTCTCCCAGGAACAATAAAGACAGAGCCCAATAACAGTAGGAAAGATATTTCATAAACATCAATGACAACAAGTCTTCCCAACAGGGAAACTTTTATGATTTCCCTGGTATACAAAGGGTCAAAATAAGGTTTGTTAAATGGAATGTCAATTACTGACAAGTTCTCTGCATAGGTGTTTCACTGAAGCTCTCATAAGTAGTGTTACTATCATTAGTTACAAGAGCAACTGTATTTACTAGTTTGGGCAGAAAGCTGGATATGATCACATCTGAAATATTCTCGAGTTAGAAGCTATTTCTCATGACTGCATTTTGTTTTTCACCTTATCATTAGAAAAAGCAAGTTAAAAAAATCAATATAGCCTCAAAAATAGGAAAAAGTTTCAATTTGGTTCTAAAATTAGTCAAAATTTCAAGGGTTTCTTCTTTTTCATATGAACTGATTTTTTCACCCCTTATTTTAATGTACATAACAAGTTTAGATCATCTCAAGATGATGCAAATTTAATTCAATGGTGTTATTTCTCATAACAGGAAGGACTCAACACTGGAGATTTATCCAGAGATGAAGCATCGTTTTAAGTACCTCTTATATCAAAAAGTACAATTGAATATGTGCCTCAAGAAGCATCTAAAAGTGTTGCAAAGGTGTTTTTTTTTTAAGACACATGTCTATATTTGGATTAGTAATTATATAGTGGAGGACTTTTCATAGAGTAATCATGAGACAATGTCTAAAAGTTCATTATTATCAGTGGAGAAAAACTCTACCTATCTTTCTAGTGAATATGGTTAATGGGTCATCCACCATAAATCTTTGTATCTTTCACTCAGCATACACACAAAGGCAGCATTAAATTTGGCTGAATGACATGGGTACCTGTAGACAATATGTATGCAGAAGTGTTTTTAACCTCTCTTTATAGATATTATGCTTACACACATACCTCATCTTTTCACAGATGTTATTATAGAAAGACAAATATAGGAAACAAGAATGTTTATGTAATCAAAGCACAGATGTTCACAGATGGAACAGTGGAAATGCAGACATGCCTAAAGCCAAAAACAATCACTAAGAAGGCTAAAACAACTTTAAAACACGGCCTTTCTTTTCCTCATTTAAAAAAAATAACTTTAATACCCGCCTCATATACTAGTAGCTACTATCTATTGAGTGCCTCATCATGTGCCAGAAACAATGACAGGCGCTTTTGAATTCATTCTCATTCAACCATCACAGTCCTGTAAAATAGTAATTATTATCTCTATTTGGCTGGAAAGAAACTAAGAGAAAGATAAATCTAACATTTTCCATGTGAATGGATAAATCTGGGCATGGGGTATCTGATAAGCCCATGGGAGAAAGGGGAAGATCAAAGGACATAGATGTTTAAGGGCCATTTGTACAAAGAAAGCAGTTTCTGTTTCATTCCCACTGTTCAATTTGGACAAAACCAAAGACAGTAAAATTCAAATGCTGGATTTTAGAGTGTAAACTAGAAGTTCTATAGAAGTTCTGAGAAGAGAGAGATTCATGAATATTCACAGAAGGCTTCATTGAGGAATTAGGACTTGAGCTAGGCCAAGAGAAAAGGTAGGAGACACTCTGGGCAAGAGAATACATTGTGAAAGGACACAGAAATACCATGGAGTAATGTCATTAATCAATTCATCTCATTTGAAAAATCTGATACCAACAATGACAATTGTAATTCTAACAGAGAAGTGCAATAAACACACACACACACACACAAACACACACACACACACACACGCGCGCGCGAAGAAATTTAGGACTGAGTTGTACCCTCAATCATTTATGTCTGTGTATCCCTAACAAAGTTCGTAAAGTTTCTTCATCTGTTAAGTGGGGGTAACAAAGATTGCCCTACTTACCTCATAAGGTTTTGTAGACATCCAATCCACAAATGTATGTACATGTACTCTATAAATATAAAGATTTAACCTAATGAAAATAGTTATTATTCCATATTATGCAAAGTTGAGGTTCCTCATAAACCTCAAACATCTATTCTTGGAAAATTCCCATAAATATGATTTGAAAATTTCAATTAAAAACACTTTTGCTGGTCAGAAGCATGTCGGAGTGAAAGATGTCCCCAGATCTCTTCCCATGATAAAACAATAACCTAAACATTTAAGACTCAACAAAAACACTCAACTTGTACACAAACACGTCCAAGTGAGTGATCTGCACATAAGAGCTACCATGGGTAAGAACCCCGGGAGCCAGGCTGTAGACTAGGAGACCAAGAAGCTGATTAAAGCAGCCGGAGCTCTCTATAGGAGGAGGGGAGGGGAGAAAGTGCGGCAGGTTCCCTGAACTCCCTTGCCTGAGAGAACCGTGAGCTTCAAGCAATGGCAGGGCTCAGGGTTCAGGGGAAAAAGCAGAGAAGTGGGGACGGCAGAGAAGCAACAGCTGATTATAATCAGCTGCGGTTGGAAAACATGAGCCACAGCCCCGTTTCACCAACCCAGAGGGCACCTACCCCCATATAATCCAAGAATGAACACTGCAGAGCTCCAAAAACCCTGAGCAAATGCAATCGAAACTGTTGCTAACATTGGCAGGGACTGAGACTGGGAGAAATTGTGATTGAATATTTATAAGAAAAAAAAAGAAGCATTATTAACACTTTATATAAAACAGGGATCCAAGAGGTTTAGAAGGCATCATCTCCACTGGAACCAAGAAAAATTGCCTTAGAAACAGCTTAAAGAAAAGATATTCTTTTGTGTAATAAACTTTTCTGGGGAAAAAAAAAAAAAAAAAGCAGAATACACTTCCATTAATGCCCATGTAGAGAAACAACCAATTAAACACCATGAACAACCAAGGTGAAAAAGCAGCTCAGAAAGAAAGAAGAATCTACCGAAATTAGGCTTAAAGACATAGATATATGCAACTTAAATGATAGAGAAATCAGTATGGTACTTCTGAAAAAGCACAATGAGATCCAAAATAATTCTTATCAATAATTCCAGGAAATGAAAGAAAAACAAATAGATAAGCTGAATGTAGTTTTTAGCAAGGAGATTGAAACCCACACAAAAAAAATAGAAATTATGGAGATGAAGAACACACTGCAAGAGATGAAAAATGAAATAGCAAGCTTGGGAAACAGAGCTGACCAAATGGAGGAAAGCATCAGTGATATCGAACACAGAAATCTAGAAATAGATCAGAAGGAAGAAGAGAGAAACCGAAGAATGAAAAATAATGAAAGAGAAATACAAGAACTAGCTGATACTATCAAGAGAGGAAACAAGAATAATGGCCATTATCAAAGGCAAGGGAAAGAAGCAGGGATTAGGAAGCATTTTCAGACAAATAGTTGACAAGAATTTCCCAAATCTAAGGAATGAGCTGGCACTTGGAATTCAAGAAGTCAACAGAACACCCAATTATCTCAACCCAAAAGGGACTTCACGAAGACACATTGAATTAAAATTATCAAAAATAAACAACAAAAGCAGAATTCTCAGAGCAGCCAGGGAAAAGAAGACGGTAATCTATAAAGGAAAACCCATTAGATTATCGTTGAACTTCTTGGCACAAACCTTAAATGCCAGAAAGGAGTGAAATCAAATATTCAAACTATTAAATGAAAGGAACTACCAGCCAAGAATAATGTGTCCAGCAAAGCTCTCCTTTAGATGTGAAGGAGAAATGAAGACCTTTTCAGATATACAAAAATTGAGGGAATTCTCCACTATCAGTCTTGCATTACAGAAAAAACAGAATGGGTCAGCTCATCTAAAACAAAATGACAAAAAGAAAAAAAAACATAACTAGGAGTAAGGCAACTAGCAGACAGATAGAAGGCGAGTCGTGTAACCCATATTTAAAACAGGGCATTATAACCTTAAATGATAAGAAGAGATTTGCGATTGCAAAATAGCAATGAACAAACAGCATATGGAGGAACAAATTGAGATAACAATAACAGAAAGAGGCTTCTAAAGTCTAAATTTGCAAAAGAAAATGGAGATAAAGCAGAAGAAAATAAACTACTATATATTATATATGACTATACTTTACATATTCATAATGGTAACAGCATGCCAAAGATTCATAAACAAAGAATATGACATAAAACAAGAAGGATCAGAGGAAAAATCCAAAAAAAACACAAACAAAATAAGATAACAAAAACACAAAGAAAAAGAAGCAATGGAAACACCGAAGTACCAGAAAGCAAAGACAAAATGGCTATAGGAAAACTTTGTATTTCAATAATCACCCTACATGTAAATGGACTGAATCCACCAACAAAAACACAAAATGTTGCAGACTGGAACAAAAAACAAAACTCAACCATATGATGCCTCCAGGAGACACATCTCAGTTCCAACAATAAATATAGACTCAAAGTTAAAGGGTAGAAAATGATATTTCAAGCAAATGACATTCAGAGAAAAGCAGGAGTAGTGGTACTAATCGGACAAAACAAACTTCACAATAAAAAACTTACAGAAATATACTGAGGGATAATTAGTAATGATAAAGAGAATCATACACCAAGAAGATATAACACTTATGAATATTTATGTTCCCAATCAGAGAGTACCACAATATATAAAGCAATTACTAATGGAACTAAAGGGAGAGAAGACCAAAACATTATTGTAGTAGGGGACCTAAATACCCTACTGTCAGATATGGACAGATCACCCAAACATAAAATCAACAGGAAAATAACATCCTTAAATGACACAGTAAACCAACTGGACCTAATTGACATTTACAGAGCTTTCCATTCTCAAACAACTGCTTATACATTCTTCTCTAGTGCACATGGAATATTTTCAAGGATTGACCACAT